>NC_043997.1:11708203-11935703 GCF_902150065.1 Myripristis murdjan
GCTGTAGTCACAATTCAGTTGAAAATTGATTCATACTGGGGAAGCTCTGTTTTCTGGAAGTGTCCCGTTGACAAGTTCCCACCAATGGCTCAGAGAGAGGTTCAGACAAAAAACCCTCGGAAAGTAAATATACACAATTAGATGCCGTTGACACACATCAGCCACATCCTGTGACAGGGCTGCAGTAAGTGGGGTAAACTGTGAGTGTGGAAAAGGTGACTCAGTCTAAAAGTATCCTTGAGTTTGTTTCACTTTTTAAGGGAACCAGGTGAAGGTGGATTTTCCCAAATTAGTCATTATCCAGGAGAAAATTATTCAGAGTACAAGTGCAGTTTGATGAATTCTGGTACTGGAGCACACTGGGGAGATACAGTGGGGAAAGTAGTTTCTATAGCAATTCTTCATTAATACTGCTGCTCATGCCTTACCGACAGGGAGGGTCGCTATAACACACTGATGCATGGAAAAGCTGTCACCAGAAAATAAACAAATAGCAGTGTGGTAAAGAGGTTCTAAGGGCTTTAGGGCTGAAGGTGAGAGATACAGTATATACAACTACGCAAGGAAGGTGGACTGAACGAACGAACGAACGAAGCATAATTATGTCACTTTTTGTCACTTAATCAATTAGGGCTGGATAAAATTTACATTTTCTCATTAATTGCAATCTACTTAAAATCCTGAGACTGATCTTTAAATCTATAGTTCGGTCAGTGGGTGTGTGAGGACTTGACAGTAATGAAGAGCTGGATCAGAGCAGAACTGTGTGTACGCATCAAAATTGGTTTTGTATCTGAAAAACTCCAAACTGCAGAGAATTGGCATCGAATTGAAATTGTTATTGAATCAAATAGGAACCGCCTCCTGAAACTCACCTAATTTAAAAAAAAATACTCGTGATTGGATCCTCAATCAGCTACTTTGTATGCAAAGGTCTCAACATGAATCGTGGGTCTCAGTCTGTGGCTGCAACATTCCCTTTTGTAAAAGTAGAACTTGCTTCTTTCAAATCACAGTCCTCTGCACCCCTGCATATCTGTTACCTGTACTGCACACCGTCTCCGTCTCTCTCCCGCAGGCCCTCTCTCCATGACAGCAGTGCCTCCCTCCAGCCCTGCCAGTCACTCCAGGCCGGCTCTGGTCCAGTTCCAGCTCGGCCTGTTCAGAGAGGTGGTCCGAGTTCCTGCCGGCAACCTCAGCTATCGCCATGCCAAGAAGCTGGCAGCAGAGATCATAGAACGCAAGGTAGTTCAACCTCACTTCTGTAGTGCAGCAGCCAGGGCAGGCTGTGATCCTCGGGTGCTTTGAGCAGTTTAGTTGGACAAGGTTTAGAAAGCCAGACGTGGGTCAGATATTTCCTCAGATAGGCCTTAGTGTTTGTTTTAATCTGCTTGGTGCACCAGCTGGGTGGAGTTTGCCACAAATGCCTCATTCAGGTAATCTCAGGTAAATATTTGAGTTGAATTTTCAACCTCTGGCGCTGGTGTTCTTGTCTACGGCAAATCCCTCCTATCGGCAGTTCAGAGGGCTAAGACAAATCCTAAAAACTGCTTGTGAATACTTTTCTGTATTTGTTGTATCATTAATACTAAAATAAATTCTATTATGCGTGTGACCAGAACATGGCTAGTTGTAATTGCAGAGTGAGAGAGTGAAGTGAATCACAAACGCACAATTCTCTCCCCTAGCTCCCGTCACGGTGCCAGTGAGCCAGGCTCTTATTTTTAAGAAAAGGCCTTCCATTCATTTTCAAAAACCTCTAAAACCATGTTTTATTCTTCTAATGCCCACAAACTTTAAAGGATTTTCAAGAGCCGTGGGAACCCTTAAAATTATTTAGACGCTGTGTCTAAAAATGAGTCTGCACAGGGTTTAAAGTGAAAGTTAAGAAGACATATCTATCTTAGACTACGTCTTCTGGGTGGTATGACAAAAATAAAACACCATCTTGTACTGATGCCTTTTTTATGTACAGAAACTACAGCAGAGTGTCCTGGGTTACATGAAAGCTCAAGCACAGATGCAGAAATCACATCTTGAAGCTCAGTAATATCCTGCCAACAAACACTGCAAGAGTCAGGGGGCCACAGACACATGGCCGCCTCTCTTAAGCCAATCATCACACAGTAACCTTTGAAATCCTCTGCCTATGATCATTTTTCAAATGTGCGCTTCCTGTTGCATCAGCCTATTTCATACCCAGAGAGACTTGAGACCCTCTGTGCTTCATACAAACGTGTTTTAAGCCTTTTATCGAATCAGGGAAAGTTCACCGAGCAGCGTGCTTGATACTCTCACAGTCACACACATTAACCCTTTGAAACATCAGCGGGCTCATTTGATTTCTTTCAAAAATATGGGGAAAATGAGCAACGAGTTAACAAGAATTGACCAATAAAAAAAACAAAAAAACAAACATAAAACAAAGAAATGAGCTGAAAAGTAAAGTCCAGAATGGCATCAGTCCTTGGATGGAGAGCCGCGTTACCATGCCGCAGCTGCAAAAGGGTTTTAACAGGCTTTCTTGAAGATTATGAGTAAAAATCAGGCCTCACTTATGTCAATTTTTTACCTATGCAACTTGATTTTCACCAAAGAATAGCTTTAAGGTCATTAAAAAGTTTGGGTGTCCTAATTCCTGTAGGATCTGATGAAACTGCCCTGAACTGAGTTAAGTGCCTTTGTAATTAATGTGCGGGACACTGACGTGGCACAGATTGAAGAATTTGGTCAAAGACAAGACATATTACTAAAAAAAACCACAATAATCACATTCACCCCATTAAAACTACAGTGAAACTGGCCTGTTGTCACACCTCTCCCCCTCAAAGCTGACACATTTGGCCTCCTACTCTGCAGATCTTTGTGTTTCACTGTCATTATCCCATCTTTTTTCAGCCTTCAGTCAACTTTATCTGATATTTGGAGGAACTTGCTAAAGACAACTAGGCGATTCAGACAGTTGAGTAGTTAGGGCTTTTACTTCTTGAGTAACTGCACCAGGAGATTGGAGATTAGGTGCACAGAAAACCTGCAGCTGTGGTTAAATATAGAAGCTACATGATGAAGTGCAGGTGCTGGACTTTTGTCTGTCTTTGTGTTTTATCTGGCAGTGACATCTGCTCGGGTCTTCATACTGACTGACTGGTGGGGCTGTGTGGTCGAAAGGCGCACAGCTAACTTTCCAACCACAGCATGTCCCACACGCACACACCATTCTGCCTCGTCTGTCTCGCTCACACCGACAGTCTTTCCTTTGATCTGTTGATAAGTTTCCAGGCAGCAGGTCAAAAGGACCTCAACAATGTTTGTGCTTGTATGAATGTGAATGAGTGGATCTGTGTGTGTGTGTGTGTGTGTGTGTGTGTGTGTGTGTGTGTGTGTGTGTGTGTGTGTGTGTGTACGTGTAAGTGCATGCTGTGCTGGTGCATCACTGTACACACACCTGAGAGCAGTGCAATTGCCACTGCAGATCAACATCTCTCGCTTTGTTGTCGCTGGCGGCCGAAAATCCCTTAGTCTCCGAAATGTCAACTTTGCCGGAGCTCCGAAAAGCTCACTTTGAACTTAACCTCTAAACATTTTTTAATTTAGTCACATGGGGTTTTAAAGATACTACATAAGATCAATTTGCATGATCGTGTAAAACACTATAACCACAATTGTATGATATGTGAAATTGTCTCTTTTACTCATAGAGGATTATTGAATTCCTCAATTGACATTAAAACATAAAAAATACCAAAATTAGTTTAAAATTTAGCTGGGCTACAGGATGATGGTGATATAATAATAATATAGTTAGTAGAAAATTCAACAAATTAATGGTTTAATTGAGTTGTAGACCTGAAGAATTGTCATGTTGGCTTACTTTATTTTCCAACTGATGTGAAAATTTGCAAATGTATGATGTGGACAGGGCAATGACTGCACAGCAAGCAGGTTGTGAGTGCAAAAAAAATAACCTAACCTAATCACAAGTGATTAACGCTGACAGTTCTAATTTTTCATGCAAATAATGATGCAGCAAATTCAGTGCTGCAGGATGACTAATGCTTTCATGGCTGTCACTTTTTTAAGTTTCTCTTAAGGAGTAACTAAAATCACTGTTAGATGAAACTTATTAGATGAAACTAATTTTGACAGCACTGTTAAACACATACAACGTGACGCGATTAATTACACGTCGTGATCTTCTCCTCAGGCATGTGGCATGTGTTGAAGGTATTTTGGCAAAGCTTGGTGTAAGGTTGGAGACAGCCCATCCCTGATCTCTCTGCTGCTTTTACCATGAGGTCAGCGCACTTGTCACTTCAGTCTTCATCCTTAGTCACTTCATGGCTGGATGGATGGATGGATGGGTGAGCGGACGGAGAAATGGCTGTCTCCTTGTGCAGATGTGTATCTGGATGAAAGTCAGATTAGAACTAAAGAGATTATGTGCAAAACACTCTCGACCCCTCCCTCTTATCTCCAAACCAGATGTCTCCTCCGGATATGGGCCAGATAACTTGCATCAAAGCCTAATTCGGTGTTATCTGCAAGTCAAATTAAATCCATTGTTTGTTGCTGCAGTTGTTTTTTTCTTTGATCTGTGTGTATATGTGTGTTTTAGGACATGTTTGTCTGGGACTCTAGTCCTCTCATACACTGCATGACAATATGTAGAGGCACAGGAGATAGTGTACACTGAGCAGAGCCCCTATCCATCCATCCATCCATCAGTGTAGTATTCTCATGTACCTGCTCTGCTTTGTTGCCTGCAGCTCTCAACACTAACCATGGCCGAGCAGCTTTATATGATTCTGATTGATCATAAAGCCATGAGAAATATGATGGCAATATGTGTCACATTGCATCATCATTTATCTCATCTCCCGAGCTCATAGGACCCATCTGTGCTTTTCCCAACAGTGTAACTAGGCCAGCCGTCTAAAAAATAGCCTTTGTAATGCTAATGCACATAGAAAAATGTTTAAATAAGCAGTTTGATTTTTGAGAAAGCGCTCGTGTGTATATTCAGGCAGCAGTCCGTTGTGAATCCTTCTGTTAAATGTTGAAAGTTTCTGTTTCTTCAAGCTCCACGTCGCATTGGCTCCATCTCTTCTCTTTCTTGTATTCCTCTGGCTGAGTATGCGTACTCTTCTTCCACAGCGGCCTGCTTGACTCCCATACGGTCGCACATATTCACACCTGAAAGGAGTCTTTAGATTCAAACTGTTCGAACTGAAACACATGGAAGATTATACGCTTTGCGTGTTCTGTTGCTCATTTTAACTTCCTGAAGTTTTCCATCGTTTTCCTCCAGCCAGGTTTCAAACCACAAACCTGCTTCTTTCATTTCTAGCTGTCTTGTGTCTCTAAATCTGAGATGAGTTTTCTGGATCCAGGGTGAAGGTGTAAAGGTCTTCCTTTTCAAATTCTGAACTGCCTCCATCTGTTTGAGGGCTTCAGATTACAGCAGCTGGGTGTCCATATTATTTCATACAATCAATGATGTATTGATTTTAGGACGTCTGGATGGAAATGTTAAATTTTATACAACTCCTGAAGTGGAAAACTCTTTGGTTTTTTTAATTTAAAGAAATGATGGCATAAATAGCAATGAAAAGATATTTGTTGAATAAATAACAATGTAAAATGATGATAAATAAACCCGGCTAGTTTTTAACAGCCCCATGCGGTCAAGCATAATGGAAATACGCTGTCACCTTTCATGGCTGACTGTTAGATTATCCGATTATCAGTTTATTCGTGTTTTTCATACATTAATTAATGTCAAGACTTCTCTTTGATAACACTGGCCACTGGTCAGAAATTCATTCTCATCTTACAAAGAAAACTGAAGAAAACTTGTATGTTTTATTTCAAGTGGAATTCATTTCAAACAATTCGCTTTTGTTCCAGCATTCCATTGAGTTGTGACTTGAAAATGAAAAAAAAATTATTTATTCCATTGTACAATTTGGTCTCGATAACCGAATACAAACTGGAATTCTGGGAGCACAAAGACAAACAAGCTGTAGCTCTGGATTAGCCACACCCTCGAGGCCCTGCATTCTCTGACGTTTTCCAGCCAGCAGAGAAAGTGACACTCATAAGAAACAACTCAAATAATGATTGTGGGAAATTTAAAATATTATGTCTTAGAACTTCCTACTTGTCACACTTTGGGAAATAACCGCATGGTGGTGCACGGGAGATTTAGGGAGTCAGCGTGACCCTACTTGGCACAGGTGGTACCTGTTGTGTAATTATGCCTGGGCTTCTCTCTCTCTCACACACACACACACACACACACACACACACACTGGAGCCAGAGGAGTACGGCTCCTGACTTCTTCTCACTGTTTGATGGTGTTTTTAGTCAGAGAAACAGAGCCGTGCTCCCTCCTGGGAGAAACCACGCATGTGAGTGGAGGGGAAAACAAGTACATTGTGTGTATGTTTGAAAAGCATACGTGTGGGGAAAATGATAGGATGGTTACAAGCCAGCAGACATGTTTGTGGCTGTGTTCATGCTGAGGAGAACCCGTGGTAACCTTGACCCTTACAAACAGAAAAGAGGCGTTTTAAATTAAAAAGAATCTCAATGCTATTTAAAGAGCTAGATGGAATCTTGGGTTTTAGTACCTAGAGTTGTCAGTCTTTTATTTTTGCATGATTTGAATGTATAATTATCTACTCTTTTCATTTATTTTATGTGCACTGAGGTTTTTGTTGACTTTTCAAGTTGGTTGCTTCTGGCTGTCAGTTTTAACGCCTCTTATTTTGTGCTTGAATATTAATTATGCATTTTACCTTCCTGTAATTTCTTGTTTAGTCTGTGGGTTAGGGGTTTTGTTTTACATGTAAGTTTGATTGTTTTTGTCCATGTAAGTTATAATGATATGCTGTTTGGGACCCCTGGGAGACTAGTTTGTCATCTAGGCATCAACTAATGGGGATCCTTAAAGTAATACTCCAATGTTTTGGGGAAAATACTCTTCTGCCTGACTTACCCAGACTGAGACAAGATGTTCAAAACCATTTTCACCTCTATACACCCGGTAGTTTGGTTCCTATCGGTATCATTTCATAAGGTGTGTGTGTGTGTGTGTGTGTGTGTGTGTGTGTGTCCAGGCTCCAAACTGCAGTGTGGTGGGCGTCGGGGAGAAGATCCTGCTGTTCACACACCGGCCGGCCACAGAGCAGCTGCTCCACCGCCTCACAGACCACGATGAGCTGCAGGACGGGGACCTGGTCGAGGTCATCGTCTCAGGTCAGAGGTCAACTGCTGTGACATCCACAACCTGAGCTCAGATCAGCCAGGAGGCGGGTTGAGGGAGGGATTAGATGCTGTAGGGAGGATGAAAACAGGACACATCACCTATCGCTCAGTGAGGCCGTGTGTGCCAGTGATCTGTTTTCTGATGTGTGTTTTTATGTATGCTTTTGGATTGTTGCTGGAGATTCCTCATTTCCAGTATGACCAGCCTGTGCCACTCACTTTGTTACTGGGTAAAGTTGTGCCAGAATACTATTTCATGTTCTAAAGATACACGCAGGGCACGCAGGTATTTGTAGCCACAGCAAACACACCAGCTTTGCCAGTGCTACACGTATATATTTTTTGAATGCCTACAAGCATTGAGGCCACTAATTCTTACCATGAAGAATATGTGGTAAGTGGCCCTCCTTACATAAGCTTCTAGCTGGGTGTTCTGCCAGGAAAAAACACATAGAGACGATGGGAATCTGAGTATTCAAAGAAGCATGTTTAAAAATCAAGACATGATTTTAGTTGTAGTTCTGCTGTGATTTTCTTGATGCCCACCCCAGGCAAACTGTCTTCCAGTTTTATAGTCTGTTGGCAGCAGTTGCAAATGGCCATCATCAAGACAAGCGAAGAAAAATGCAAAATAGATGATAATTTTAGGTTATCTGGTGGTGCAAATGCAGGTTGCTTGTAAGGGAATCTGCAAGCTGATGGCAATTGCTGCAAAGCCTGATGTTTTTCTTACTTATCTCTGTTTCGTGACATGCATCTACAACTGAACTGCTAGTGCTGGAGAGATGCAACATGTGCACAGTGCAGTGGTTTCCAGTCATGTGATATAGAGGGTCAAGAGTGTGCAGGTTTTTCTTTCAACCAAGACGGCAGCAAATAGCATCTTCAGCCAGAGAGGAGGAGCTTATTCAGCATTTGGCTGCGGTGACAACCGGCTAATATGGGCTCACATTGGTAAAGGCTACTGCTGTAATGAATTATGTGCTTTGCTTAAACCTCTTTTCATTGTGATGTGACTAGGACTGGCCACCGTGAACGAAATGAAGATCCGCCCACACTCCCTGGTGGTCCAATCATATCGGACTCCCACTTTCTGCCACCACTGTGGAGAAATGCTGTGGGGTCTTGTTCGCCAGGGATTAAAATGTGAAGGCAAGGCCATGCAACATATTCTGTGGCATCAGAATTCATTGCACTGAGTATTTCTCTCTATTTTTACCTCAGCAAAGTCACTGCACTGCGCTGTGGTCTTCCAGAGCCAAATTTTTGCCCTGAAAACTCCCTTCTGTGATCTCTGCCTCTCTGTAGGTTGCGGACTCGACTTCCATAAGCGCTGTGCTCTCCAGTTGCCCAACAACTGCAGCTGGACGCGACGCCAGGTTGGCCCCAGCCTCTCCCTGTTGCCTCCCCGCAGACCCACCATGTGCTCCCTCTCCACACAGGCAGGGGGCAGTCTAGAGGAGGTATGGAAAAACAGCATCATCCACCAGCTTCCTGCAAGTACTAAGTGGCATAGATGTTTATTTTTGCTATGCCCATCAGGTCCAACTAATCAACTGCAAATACTAACCAAAATATCCAAAAGTATCCCAGAATGCGTATTTTTGGGTACTTTGTGCAAACTGTTGAAGGCCTTTGGGTACGTTTGCTGAACTGTTTTAGCACTTTTGGATGGTTTTTGATACTTACCAGATGATTAATCGTACCCTTGCCTGTCATTTTAAAACATGCCACAGCAGGATGAGGTAAAGCATTTATGATTTATTTGCATCTTACTTGTCTTCCATTATTGAAAAACCTTTTCACTGTATGTTGTTTCAAGACATTTACTAAGACCTTGTTGACTATTTACACACTCCAAGTGGACAAGTCCAGCTGTTAACCTCCGTTACCTCTCTTTCATTCCCTCCATCCACCAGATCAGCATGTCAAAGCCCAGGTCCAGGCCTCCGTCCTGGGCCGAGCCTCCGGTGTGGCTGGGTGTGGGTTTCGGAGATGAGATCAAGGCCCACGTCCCGCACACCTTCCACATCCACAGCTACACCAAACCTACAGTCTGCCAGCACTGCCACCGCCTGCTCAAAGGGCTCTTCAGACAGGGCCTGCAGTGCTCCGGTGAGATGGTTGATCAGGTGGTGTTCACATCATCAGTGTTGAGACTGAATCACTTTGAGCTCACCCAGTTAGTCACACATTCAGTGTTAAAATCTTGTTTTTCTTCAAAAAAGTGCAAAAATCTGCCAGTGAAATGACATAATAATTGAATGTCATTTACTTGATCCTAGTGGGCTGATCTTGTTTCAACACGCTGATACCCAGAAAATGTCCTGAAACAAATGAAACCACACTGGAAACTAGTTGGATTATCTCATCCCACTGGCAGATTTTTTTTTTTCACTTGAAAAAAAAAAAAGATTTCAATACTGGATATGAAACTAAATGATTTATTAAGATGATATTTTTTGCAGTCTCATTTCTGCGCGTCACTACATTCCTTTTTGCCCAGAAAGACCAGAAACCACATCAGAGAGCAAATCTCTGCTGCTGGTCACTGTGGCTATTACAGTGTTTTTCAGTGTTTTTGTTTTTAATCTTTGTTCGGTTGCTTTTCCTAAATCTCTGGATGACTATCTGAGAGAGTTCACTCTGAACTGAGAAAACCTTTTTTGTCAGATTGATGTAATCAGATCCTGTATCTGCTGGGCTGGCACAAATCTCTTTCTATAGAAGCTTGACATTTGAAGAAAATCCACCCTGAATCCCTTCATCTTTTCCTCTCAGCATTTTATATCACCTATATACTGCACTATATACCACCTCTCCTCTCTCTCCATGTTCTCAGACTGCAGGTTTAATTGTCATCGGCGCTGCGAGCCGTTAGTCCCCAGAGACTGTCCAGGAGAGAAGAGAGGCATCAACGGGGAAGGTGAGGAGCTGGAGCGGTCCCTGGTGGCCCAATCAGGATCCTGTACTCTGGTACTCTTAGCTTGAGGTGCTGTGCATGAATTTTTTTAACAGCCCCCCCCACCACCACCCCCACCCTCCCACCCCATTTTGATGTCCTCATCTGTGGTCATCAGTAGTGATGAGTCAAAGCTGATTCACCCCTGATTCAAGGATGTTTGATTGACTCAAGCCTCCGTCTGGTCTGGATTTACCACAAGAAATCAGGCTTGTCCTCTCAACAATGATGAGTGCCAGGATACTTCAGGGAAATGTCGCTTGAGTTGGAATAGAGTCAAAATAATCTTTCCAGGTAGAACTCAACATCATAGAAATCAGTTTGAGAAGGACTGTTATTTAAAATAAGTCTTCTCTTACTGGGATGAAGAAATTGTAATGTTGGACAAAGGACAACAACAAAAAACAAAAACGGGACATAAAAACATTTTAACAATGAAGGGTTATACTGTGAGAACCATCTAGACTCAGCCATAAAGTTACACATTTCTTTTATCACTTGAGTCTAAACAGTCCACACTTTGATCGACCCAGGGCAGTTTGATTATCACAGTTTTAACATGAGATTGATCATGATAGCAGATACTGATCTCCAACATTTTTTTTATGATTAGCATAAAAAAGAAGTTTGTCCACATTGCCCATGCCTAAGTGAGGGTGCAAACCTGCACCTGTCATTGATTTAATGTGTTCCCAGCTTTATGTTTCATGCACGTGGTGTCACATCTCCAGAATCCACGGCCGTTCACGTCTACAGACGAGACTCGGAGGACGGCGAGTCAGAGGTCAGCAGCACGACGACACTAGAAAGCCTGGACGATGACATGTCCGCTGACAGTGACTCACTGATGGAGATCAAGGACGTCGTCCCGCAGCAACCACCAATCAGGTCAGAGAATTATTATCTCACACCTGCAGCACTCACTCATGCTGATCTCAGGCCTGTGGACTGAGAGGTTTGATGTATTCATGATGACAACCTCTGCTAGTTGGCCCTCGTTTGAGATGTATTTTAGGTTCATGATGTCATGGGATTGAAGCTGACTCACAAGCTGTGTCACATGTCAAACAGCCCCCACACACCAAAAACTCTCACACACACGCTTTCCTGATCCTGTTGTGTGCGTGGTGTTTACTGCGCACTCTTGCGCATTTGGTTATGATCCATAAGCCTTGACCCACGCTGCCACCTAGAGGCCATTGCTGTAAGTCACTGAGTGGTACTTAAAGCAATGCAAACAAAGGTGACTTGAGTTCATCTTCTCCTCTTTTTCCACCTCCCTTTCTTTTTCCTCAGTCCGTGTTTCAGCACTTACATCCCCCTGATGAGGGTGGTGCAGTCGGTGCATCACGCCAAGAGGAGAGCCAGCGGAGTCTTGAGGGAGGGGTGGCTGCTGCATCACACCAACACTGACACAATGGTGAGACACGCACACACTCATAAACACACCCTGGCACAGAGGTGAGAACACAAACCCTCGAGGTGTTGGCAAAAACACACCAGGGCCTTAGACACTAAATGTACAGCTGCCTGCTGAACCTGGACCCTTATCTTAAAGCCTGCTGTAACGCCAACAATAATCCCTCTCCTGACTGTCAAGAAACAAATGATTGCTTTTCTTTATCTTTTACCTGATACTTATGAATATCTTTGTCATTGCTTGTCCCAGAGGAAACGCCATTACTGGGTCTTGGACTGGAAGAGCATCACTCTGTACCAGAACGAGAGCAGCACCAAGTACTACAAGGTAGAATATATTTCTGAACAACTAATCCTTCACTAGCAGACAGTTATTCTGTGGTTTAAAGGAACAATTCAGGCAAAATACAAAAAAAAAAAAAACCCTGCAATCTGTCCATCCAGATAGTTTCTATGTAACTTGCCAAGGGTTTCAGGTAGAGCCCGATATACAGTTTACATAAACAACATATTACTTTGCAGTGATCCCTCAAATATGGTGATTAAACAAGTGTGACAAAGGCACGTAATGGAGACGGGATATTTTACAGTTTAACAATGAACTTTATTGTCTAAAATGACATCACTGCACTGATGTCAAATAAAATTAACTGGGAATTTAATAATTATGAATAACTATAAATTTAAAAAACACAAAACAATAATTTGAATTAAGAAAAGGGATCAATTTCTAAATTACCCCAAAGCATCTTCTTTAGCATAATGTCTTTAGCATATATGCCGATACCAATATACACTATATTACCAAAAGTATTCGCTCACCCATTCAAATGATCAGAATCAGGTGTCCTAATCACTTGGCCTGGCCACAGGTGTATAAAATCAAGCACTCAGGCATGCAGACTGTGAAACAAGACATTTGTGAAAGAATGGGCCGCTCTCAGGAGCTCAGTGAATTCCAGCGTGGAACTGTCATAGGATGCCACCTGTGCAACAAATCCAGTCGTGAAATTTCCTCGCTCCTAAATATTCCACAGTCAACTGTCAGCTCTATTATAACAAAATGGAAGCATTTGGGAACAACAGCAACTCAGCCACGAAGTGGTAGGCCACGTAAAGTGACGGAGAGGGGTCAGCGGATGCTGAAGCGCATAGTGTTAAGAGGTCGCCGACTTTCTGCACAGTCAATTGCTACAGAGCTACAAACTTCATGTGACCTTCAGATTAGCCCAAGTACAGTACGCAGAGAGCTTCATGGAATGGGTTTCCATGGCCGAGCAGCTGCAGCCAAGCCACACATCACCAAGTGCAATGCAAAGCGTCGGATGCAATGGTGTAAAGCACGCCGCCACTGGCCTCTAGAGCAGTGGAGACGCGTTCTCTGGAGTGATGACTCACGCTTTTCCATCTGGCAATCTGATGGACGAGTCTGGGTTTGGAGGTTGCCAGGAGAACGGTACATTTCAGACTGCATTGTGCCGACTGTGAAATTTGGTGGAGGAGGAATTATGGTGTGGGGTTGTTTTTCAGGAGCTGGGCTTGGCCCCTCAGTTCCAGTGAAAGGAACTTTGAATGCTTCAGGATACCAAAACATTTTGGACAATTCCATGCTCCCAACCTTGTGGGAACAGTTTGGAGCGGGCCCCTTCCTCTTCCAACATGACTGTGCACCAGTGCACAAAGCAAGGTCCATAAAGACATGGATGACAGAGTCTGGTGTGGATGAACTTGACTGGCCTGCACAGAGTCCTGACCTGAACCCGATAGAACACCTTTGGGATGAATTAGAGCGGAGACTGAGAGCCAGGCCTTCTCGACCAACATCAGTGTTTGACCTCACCAATGCGCTTTTGGAAGAATGGTCAAAAATTCCTATAAACACTCTCCTCAACCTTGTGGACAGTCTTCCCAGAAGAGTTGAAGCTGTAATAGCTGCAAAAGGTGGACCGACATCATATTGAACTCTATGGGTTAGGAATGGGATGGCACTTCAGTTCATAGTATGAGTAAAGGCAGGTGAGCGAATACTTTTGGTAATATAGTGTATGTGTGATAGGCCAATATCAGCCAGTAATATCAGCTGACTGACAGATCTAGTTTCCACACAGCCAGGACCTTGTGGAAAAACTCAGCCGCTCTTTCCAAAAGCAATGACACAGATAACCAACATAATCTGTGACGGGGGGGTGAAGAGTTTTGTCAGGAACTATTTCCTGCTGAAGAACACCTGAAAACTGCCCTGAAAAACTCTTTGACTCCGCGTGCAGTGGATTACGCCAGCTATCTGAGTCATTGTTTTTCCACATGTAAATTATTGACAGTTGTACTGGAGTGAAAGGACAGATTGAAAACGTCACCAAATCACACAGACGCTATCAGAACTGCACTAGGGGTCAGTGGGAAAGTATCTTTTTTGTGTTTTGTGTATTCTTTTAATGCACCTTTACTGGCCTTTCTCACTGCAGTGTCATTGACACCTAGTGGCCAAGTTGAACACATACCACTAATATCCACTTTGATCTGAAACAATAGAAAATGTACAAGTAAATGTTGGACGGAGAGATCAGAGGCAAAATGGCTCATGAGTGGGATTTCATATTAAAGCCAAAAGCTACTGCAGTTTGGCCTGTAATGCATTCCTGAACTGCCAACTTTACCCAATTTATTTGTGATTTTTATATGCATTTTGGCTCATGAACATCATTATATGTTGTTTGTCTGAGCACAAAATCTCTAGGGAAGAAGATGTTTTGAATACCAGCATCACTTCCCGGCTGAAGGAAGGTTATAAATGAGCTGAAATAAAACAAAACTCTGCCCCCGTCCCTCCCTCTTCATCAGGACATCCCTCTGTCCGAGGTCCTGGAGGTCCGAGGCCCCGCCCAGCTCTCTGTGCCCTTGTTGCTGGGCGACATGGCCCATTCCTTCGAGGTGGTGACGGCCTCAGCGGTGTACTGTGTGGTGGCTGGCAAGGCTGGTCCGGCCTGGGAGGGTGCTATCCGCCAGGCTCTGATGCCCGTGGAGGGGCACACACTGGGCAAGGAGAACCAGGGTGAGCCAAAAATACGACTTCATCATAGGCAGTGGACCATGAACCAAACTAGATACAGATTTTATAGAGACTAATGAGTATAATAATGCTTTAAATTTACACAATATAACCAAGATGCTTATTAATGCAACTTGTAATGAGTTTTTTTTTTTTTTTTTCCATTAATAGCTTATTAGACAAAATTTAACATGGGCAGTGGACCGTGAGCCAAAAATACTCCCTCTGGATATTGATTTTCTTTCTTTTTCTTTTTTTTTTTTTAGACATGCTTTGAGAGAAATATAGGTTCTTTTATATAACCAAGACGCTAATTAATATGACTTTTAATGAGCCGTAAGTAAGCTCTTTGATGAATTAGGGAATATTTCACAATCAGGAACACTTTAAATGGCTTGTTGGATAATGGATGTTCTCTCTCATGACATTTTGCATCCCCCGGTGAAATGAAATGCTTATTAAATGAGATGCAGATTGGCTGTCAGAAAAGGGCCCGGTGGGAACAAAGGCTTTTTGAGAAGTGTTGTATTGCTCTATGAACTTTTAGTAATGGATTCAGCACTCTAAATGAATCTGTCTCGTCCTTATTACAGATAAAGGTCAACTCGGCGGAGACAGAGTGGTAAGCATTAATTAGTATACAGCTCAAGTCCATACAATGAGCTTAAAATAAAGCAGTGTGTTGTTTTATATGTCAGTGCGTATGTTGTTAATGTGTTTCAGGATATCAGCTCGGTGTATCAGATCTTTACAGATGAGGTGCTGGGGTCGGGACAGTTTGGAGTCGTCTATGGAGGTAAAGATGGCTATCATCAAAACGTCCCACCACAACCAGAATCAGACAGTATTAGTGTTTGTTTTCATCTGCTTGTAGTACCAGATGGGTGGGGCTTTCCCTCCTCCTCTTCCATCACAGGAGAAGATAATGAGTAGCAGCGAGTTTAGACAGAACGTACGTGGAGCTCAGTTTGGTTTGCTTTTCTGTGCCTGACAGCTCACCTGACACAATCTGAGCTGTGCTGATTCAGTGAGCCGCGTCTGTGTAAATGAACAAACGCCATGAAAGATTTGCAAATATTGAAACGGTTTGACCTCCAGTCTGCGCACCGCCATCCATAAAAAGAGTGCTTTTCCCCAAAGTTTGATGATGATAAGGTGTCTTCTGGGACTTGAGTCGAGTTTGTTTTGATTGCTCAGGCACTCACAGGCAGTCGGGTCGGCCTGTAGCCATCAAAGTCATCGACAAGACGCGCTTCCCCACCAAGCAGGAGCGACAGCTCAGGAACGAAGTGGCCATCCTGCAGGTGGAAGTACAAGCATATTTCACTATGTGCGTGAGCTAGCATGGCATTTTTATGACAGTGTTTGAAAGATCTGTCTGTGTGTCACGCCGCAGAGCCTGTCCCACCCCGGAGTGGTTCTGTTGGAGGGCATGTTCGAGACCGTGGAGCACGTCTTCGTTGTCATGGAGAAGCTCCACGGTGACATGTTGGAAATGATCCTGTCCAGTGAGAAAGGCCGACTGCCCGAACGCAACACACGCTTCCTGGTCATTCAGGTATAAACTTCCTGGTCAGTAGCTACTAAGACTTAGAGTGGCCATCGGCTATTGGCTGATCTTTGGTGCCAGGTAACCATGAAAGACCAGCCAATAGCAGATGGGCAGTTCACTACTTCTCACCGTTAGATGTCAGGCTTCATAGAGATTTGGTTTGAGGCGTTTGGTTATTCTTTAATGCCAGCATGTATCAAAGGCTGTAGTATTTAATAATGACTGTTTGTACTCCGTTTGTACTCTAACCGGATAGTTGTGAATGTTTTTTGTAATACTCTGTGTAAAAATGTCTTTAATCTAGTTTCGTCTCGGCAGTCCCTCCTTGAAAACAGGAATTTGTTGTTAAGTGAGCTCCTTGTTAAAAAAAATGTAAAAATTCTGCTGTGCTACTACTAGTCTGCCTGTTTCACAACCATTCATCTTTTTTTTCCTCTCTGCCTGTGTTTTGCTGTAGATCCTTGAGGCTCTGAGGTACCTGCACTTAAAACACATTGCTCACTGTGACCTTAAACCTGAGAATGTCCTTCTGGCTTCTGCAGACCCTTTCCCTCAGGTGGGATTACATGACTGTAGTTACAGAGTTGCAAATGGTTCTGTGCATTCCCCAGCTTGGGTTGACATCATCAAGACAAATAAGCCACAAGAGTTGAACCCTTGAACCAGGAATCTCTTAATCCTTCGCTTTCCTCCTCCTCCTCTCCTCAGGTGAAGCTGTGTGACTTCGGCTTCGCCCGCATCATCGGTGAAAAGTCGTTCCGTCGGTCGGTGGTGGGCACGCCCGCCTACCTGGCCCCCGAGGTCATCAGCAGCTGCGGCTACAACCGCTCGCTGGACATGTGGTCAGTGGGCGTCATCATGTACGTCAGCCTGAGTGGCACCTTCCCCTTCAACGAGGACGAGGACATCGGGCAGCAGATCACCAACGCTGCCTTCATGTACCCACGGCAACCCTGGTCCACCATCTCACTGGAGGGTAGGGACGCAAAGTGTCGAGGGTGACCACAATATAGGATGGGAAGGTGGGAGAGATGTGGTCTGTCATGCTTTGAAGATGAGGAAATGGATTGGGTTTTTAGTAGGAGGTGAAATGGCACTACCTGGAATGACTGAATACTTCTGGTTGGATTTTATCTTTGTTTGTGTGAGTATGTGTGTGTCTGTGTGTGTTTTCTTGCACTTGTATGGGGACCAAAGGATAGAAAGACTAGGAATCTCCTCCAAAGTGAAGATACTTGGCTGATCTTTACTTTTTTATGGGCTAGTCTAGAGGTTGGACTTGGATTTGAGATCAAGATTAGAATTGGGATTAGGTTTAGGGTAAGGTAAGGGTTGAGTTGAGGGGATATAGTGTTGTCTTCCATTGGACACCACTCTGGCTTTCAACCTAGTGATTCATAGTAAACATTTATCTGCCCATTTTATGTGACAGCTAATGGCGGATAGAAAGAAACTGAAAACAGTCAACCAAACTTGTTTTCTTTTTCTTTCATGCTAAATAAAAATGCATCCTGAAATCATCATCTTTTAAAAATGGTTCCCATAAAGTCCATTAAATTAAAGAGTAGAGATCAGATTATGGTGTGTGTGTGTGGTCAAAGCTGTGTTTATTTTTCCTTTCCTGGGGAGTTTTGCACAACAGTCATGCTCCTCCTCAGTTGCAACCTGTTTTTCATATTTACACACTTTAACCTTCAGACAGATTCCCAGTCTTTCCACTGTTGGCCTCTAGGTGGCTCCCGTGGACCGGCTCTAAAACATAGTGAATAAATTCTCTCACTCTCTCTTTCTCTGTCTGTTGTCTCCTCGTCCCTCCTGCTGTTTGTCCCCCAGCGGTGAGTCTGATCAGTAACCTGCTGCAGGTGTCGGTGAGACGCAGGTTCAGCGTGGGCAAAGCTCTGGGCCACCGCTGGCTGCAGGTCAGACATCACACAAAGGCTTCATACTTAGATTAAAGTACCTCAGGACACATAAATGCCATATCCTGTTTACCATATCCAGTGTAAACCTTTACCCCAGTTCTTATCAACCCAAACATGAGTGCAGGGACAGCCAGGATACTGAGGCATGTGAATTTACATTTTAGTGGCTTTCAAAGTGCTCTTTTCATAATATTTTGAATGTTGTTTTTATTCTTGAATACAGGAGTATTCATGATCAGGTTATGAAGATGCATATAAACAACAATCTGTTGATGAACCCAGTCTTCATTGACGACAAAATATATAGTGCTCCATAATCTTTTAAGGAGCACTGCATCTAATTAGAATCAGCTGTAACCCATTATGTCCATTCAATGTAACATTATTGTATGACTATCTTGAATATGTGTTTTAATATTTTGGCAGGTATAGCATTCAGTCTTAAACTCTTGTTTTCCTGAAAATTTCATCAGCGTCAATGCAAATCAGCTTGGCTTTTAGCAAATATCCTAAAATAAGACAGATCACTCTACTGGTAACAAGATAATATCAATTAATTCAGGAAATATTCACAGCCAAATAAAATTATCTCTTTGTGGCAGATTCTTCCCACCCACAGAATCGTTTTCATCAAAAAATAACACTGTAGATGCAACTCTGAATGTTTTTGAGACTGATCATTTTGCACTAGATTGAACTTAGATCCCCCTCAACTTTTTTTTTTTTTTCATTTCTTAACTTTTGTCCACCTTGTCCTGCAGGACTTCCAGCTGTGGTGTGACCTGAGGGAGTTTGAGCAGAGGATGAGCTGGAGGTACCTGACGCACCAGGGCGACGAGGAGCGCTGGAGACGCTACGCTCAGGAGAAATGCCTGGACTTCCCCTCTCACCTGTCCTGGGACCCCGGAAACAACCCTGACATGTGACCTCAGCATCAGAGTCAGAGGTTAAAGGTCAGGGTGGCGGGACTGAAAGCTGGTCACAGTTGACTGTGCAGCACAGATGCAGCCTGAGGCGGGCTGAGCTGCGCTCAATCACTTTTATCACGCGGTGATGCTGAATACTTAACTCTGATTGGTCAACTAAGGCATTCTGCAGTCGGTTATTTCTGAATAGGATACCAGTGTCAAGCTGCGACCTCAACATCGAACCTGTTGCATTCCAAACTTACAGAGGAGGGTTAGGACCACATGAGTTCTGAGGACAGTGAAATGTCTTAATTTATGTTTTTCTCACAATTCTGAGCTTAATATCTTATCTTTTTTTTATTTTCATGTGGTCCTAATCTACCTCCCTACAGATTAATGCACTTCATAATGTGTGTTGTATATAGAAAGAAGCCTGGTCTCTAGCTGGCTCATGAATTCAGATGGAAAATGTGAATTACTTTACATCCCCAGTTAGCTAACATACATTTTTCATAACATAAAGACACGTAATAACCAGGATAATCCACAACAAGGTCAATATTTTTTGCCGTTGATCATCCCTTAGCCAACTTAAAAGTAATTTAAAATGAAAATTAACCAAATCTAAACATGTTTTGTTCGATTTGTTAGTTTCTGTTCATGCCAAGACATTAATTTCAGAGCGCATCACTGGAGTGCAAAAGTTGTCCACGTATATTTATACTGGAACTATCCTCATTGTGGATTGAAACAAAATCTTGTTTCTTTCTGCTAAAGATAATAATTAAAAAAAAATAAAAACACAAACAACTCTGTAATATAATTTTCCTTTTTTATTCCAAGGTATTTTTTTTAAAACTTTGTGTGAAAGTGAGCTTGTGTGGCATTGATGATGGAAGATAGTAAGAATGACTTGGGGAAGAAGGGAGGAGGGGAAGTAGAGTGGAGCACAAATGGAGAAAGGTAAGAAACATCATGATGCACGCGGAGAAGTCGGCTTGTGCTGCTGCGTCTCGTATCATGGCTGCCCTTTTTTTGTCTTGTTTTGTTTGTTTTTTTAAATGGGACCAAAACCCTATCCGCTTACTCTCTGACATAGGCCTGCTATGGTCCCACATACAGTACCTGTTCGCCTATTTTGCCCCCAACTTTCCTGATGCCCTGTTGTCTCACTGCTCGACACCTGTCTCTCTCTCCCTCACCTCAATTAGTCAAAAAACATCACCTTTATATCATGTGATCCTCCCCCTATTTATTAAGGAGCCTGCACGAGGGAGGACAGAGGAGAAAGGTGTGTGGGATCGTTCTCTCTAGCCAGACCAGTTTGTCCTTCTTGTCTTCATTCCTGAGTCCCCATCCAGCCACGACCACAATGCTTTCCTGTGGTTCACTCCTCTCCGCAGCATCAATCTGCTTGGGCTCGTCTTCATCTTTAACATTCAGCGTTCAGCCTCCAGTCTCGGGCACAAAAAGTTTAGGTGCTCTCTCTCGCTCCCTCTCCGTTTGATCCTAAGCTCCTTGTGGCTTTAAGATCTTCAGGTTAAAATTTAATCTGACTAACATAACATTCACGTTTCACAGTGCTGTGGTAGTTGTCTTGGAGGGAGAGCCTGCAGTGTTAGACTGGCTTTGTAACATCATAGCACCTGACTTGCTGGTTGAAGCCCTGTTGGGATTCCCTCCTCTGCTGACTGACATGTAACAGGCTCCTAATGACAGCGTGCTTATGTAAGCGCTTCAGGAGGCTTTTTCAGCATTAAGGTGAGAACCGACGATTTGTTGACACACAAAGACGGCGTTTCTACACTTAAACATCGCATGCATCTGCACAAAATACACAACCAACGGACCAACAAGCCGCTTCTTTTTTCACATTTTTTTTTCTTTAATTACCCTTCTACAAAAAATATGTCATCTGAGATTCGGAGAGGTGAAGAGCGGGAGGCTTGCTCAAAACACGACTTTTTCTTTTTTTTATAACTTCTTCCTTTCTTCCTCATTACCTCCTTTCTGTTTGATCTCTCTTGAAGGCAGGTATGTATATGCATGCTGCTTACATAAGTTCAGTGCAGTACCTGGCACACTGGGTTTAAAAGGCAGTGTAACAGAAACGAGGGCAGAGCCTAGCCAGACCAACCAGGTCTGAGATTTGAGCAAAGCCTGGCGCTCTCAGCCGCTCTGGGCAGTGAGTCTGGGGGATGGGGAGGGATTGGGAGAAGGATAAATATAAGGGTAGAACATAAGAGTTGAACGAGAAACAATGATAACAAAGCGGGTAGAAGGAGAGGGGAAGGGTTTAAATTGCTCTCTCTGCATAGGAGAAAGAAGGGGGGGGGCAGGGATAGAGGGATGAGAGGAGGAGAGGAAGAGAAGGGGCTTTGTTTATAAGTCGCTCTCTCCGTAGAGGGCGCTGGAGAAGGAGATGTAGTCCAGGGCGCCAGGGGGGCTGTCGCTTCCGATGTACCTGGTCATGCGGCTGATGCAGTACTCGGCCTGCTCTGGTGGCAGCTCCCTGCGCAGCTCCTCCACTGTGATGTAGGACTGAGAAGGAGGAGAAGGCAGGTGTGATTTAAAATAGCTAAATGCAGCCATCCCATCATATCTACAGGGTTTTTGATTACTGATGACTCATCTACCTCACCACGTGCTGGGATTTCTGGCTTTCAAAACTCTCTTTCTGGATGGTACTCTTATTTTGGAGTGAAAACTAGTTACTAAGACATTTCAGCAACAAATGCTGAAGCCTCACTCTCAAGCCAAAAAGCAGAAGACAAGTTCTGCATGGGTGATAGTTACATTAGAGCCTGACTCATCTTAACTGATACTGGCGTAAATACTGGGCAATACGCAAAAAAAGACATTTTGCAGTAAAAAGCATGTGAGATCATTTGGAAACACAGTTATTAAATAGTTTGTCTAGCAGACTCTATTGTTCACAGAGCAGCGAATCATAGCCAAGCAGATGGTGGTGCAGATTGTGTTCACATATGTCAGCCGTGCATCTCTTTACTATAACTGCAATTACCAAATTTGGTGATTCCTTCCAACATTTTTTTTTAGGTATTAAAAAAAAAAATGTTTTTAGGTATTAAGTATTTATTGAATAACTTTATTTGTGGCCTTTACTCCCAAAAACTCTACTGTAAAAACAATGACGCTTCTCTAAATTTGACTGGTCCGATTTAGCCATAATTGATGACAAGTGTCACCTAACATCTGTGCTATCAGATGTTAGGTTACTCCGGGATTATATTTAACAGAGAATAAGTTATTAAAATGCCCAAGCCACCTTACTCTTTTTTGGATGTGTGCATCATTACTTTTACAGAAGGATCTAGGAATTCTCATTATGCAAACAAATCACATTGTTTAATCTGTTATTTAACCCAATAAATTTAATATAATTGTCCTCTTACCTTGTCGGAGGCCAGATCTTGAAGGAGGCCATGACCTGCTCTGCAGTGTCGGTCTCGGCAGTTTCGCGGGTCATGAAGTCGATGAAGGCCTGGAAGGTCACGACGCCTGTGTTGTGGGATCCACCAGGTCATGATGCGGGCAAACTCCACCTCACCCTGTGGACAGCAGCACAGAGCAGGTACATATTAGGTTAACCAGTCGTACAACAGGGAAGACATAATGAGGTTATTAACCTTGCACTTACATATTACACTGATGTTAACAGTAATTCACAAAACAGGTATGTGATTAAGTTAAATTCTAAAATACTGGACCTCAATCAATTGTTCTTGATCCTCTGTATAACTTTATGAAGTGTAAAATATTAGGACCACATGCTCTCATCCATGAAATAGGCTGAAGCCTGATCTTGTTGCTTTCATTTGTTCCATGAATGTTCGTTAATGGTTACATTCAGCAGAAGATGTAGATCAAAGGGAAGAAATGTTATTGAAGGATTTTTACTCCTTGAAACAAATAAGTTGTGCAATGTTCATCTCAACATTAGGATGATTTGGTCCCTTCTTGTTTGTACTGACCAGATCGTAACCCATGGAGATGAGGCAGGCGCGGAAGTCGTCTGGGGTCCATCAGGCCCGTTTCTCTTCTGCAGAGGGAAGAAATGGAAACAAATGATCAAAGTTATGACCTGATATAATGAAATCCCTAGTGCGCTCACACTCATCACAGAAATGATGCCACTTTTCAGAGCAGACTATCAAACACAAAACAATAGAAGAATGAAACAAGATAATCCTTAATGAGTCCTAATGATCTTGAAGTCTCCTCAAAAAAATATTGAGAGGTTTATCTACGCTAACTTTGCTAGAGAGAGTAAAGGCTGTTTGACCATGCCCCATCCTCATGTTCCACTGAGTTACTGAACTCTGACTATATTTTAAGGTTAAAATGCTAGCACAAATGGAATGACATGGGCAAATATTGGATGCATATCAGATCTGAGACGCATGCATGTCTGACTCCAAGAATATCCGACTGCATCTTTTTACACGTGATGAAAAGGTCAGATCTTTCCCTGTGGTTGATGTTCTGTTTTCTATGTATGCCTCTGTCGTGCACGTCTTCTTAACCTTTGCTTTTAAGTTTCGCAGTATTTATAGTGTCTGGCCAAAGGCTGCAGTTGAAAGTTAGCCAACTTTGTCTGACTCTACTGCATTTACAACATTGATGAATATGGACCTCTCACAATCAAATATGCAAACAAAGATTCAGGCCTATTATGTTCAGAGATTCAGTTTTTATGAATGCCTCACCCTGTCGAAGTGGTTGAAGGAGGCCCTGAACTCGTTGAGCTGCTCCTGGCTGATGCCCTTGGCATCGCGGGTCAGAATCTGGTTCTCCACCTCGTTGATGGTTCTGGCAATGGTGGTGAGCAGCTGCTCCCAGCCCCACGGACGTGCTGCACAGGCAGAGGGAAGGTGGAGGGTTAATGAAAAAAGAACAGAAAGTTCTACTCTCATTTTTAACAGGGGCATAAGAGATGAAGGAGAGAGTGAGAGAGGGGGACATGAGGCACACACAGTCAACTGGCATGTTTGAGTGTGAATTTTTGAGTGTGGCTGCAGTGGTGGCAGCAGGTTGGCTGCACCAAGTGCTGCGCACTCCGACAGTGTGAGTGTGCGTGTGAGACCCGACGCCACGGGGACGGCAAAGGGGCAAAGCGCATCCAGGAGCGTGGCGGGGGTCATCGTAACAGCATCGGCAGCTAAACTGGCAATCGCGATGGAATTCTTGCCCATCTCTGATTGCCGATTCAATCATCAATTGGCCCAAGCCTAGTCTGATCAGCAGCCAGGAAACCTGAAGTATTAATTTTATAATGACATGAGTAGAGAAAAGTGAAGCAAATCTTTGCATCTTCATAAACTTAAGAGAAGCTGCAGCAAACATTGGGGATTTTTACTTGATAATGACAATTAATCAGCGATCAAAATTATTGATTTTCTGTCCATTGACTAATTAACCCCGGGGTTTTGCAATCTTTTTCACCCCCTAGATGACTTTAATTTAAGCTACAGTCCTCCATTTGAAGTGATTTTACTGCAAGGACCCTGATATCAAAATATATTTGGTTTGTGTTAAATAAATTATTTAAATATCACACCAGACAATGACAAATAGATTCAAAGTGGTGATATTAAAACATTTTCAAAAAACTGTGTTTTAGCAATTTCTAGTGAATTAAATTGTAGGGAAACTAATCACTTCATCACTAGTGTCCATCCTACCATGAGTGCACTGTACAGTATTAAGTCCTCTGTACCTCCATGGTGTAGTTGGTGTGCTTGTTGTCGAAGATGAGGGACTCCTGGCTGAGCTGGTGGTCTCCCTCCAGCTTGTCGATGTTGGATTTGTAGTTGATGATGTTCTGCTCGTACTGCTTCAGGCTGTTCATCTGCTCCTCCAGGGAGCCGGCGATGTCCACGGACACATGGCCGATCTCCTGCAGGCGTGAGGAGGAAGAGGAGACGAGAAAAGAAAATATTGATTGTCTGCCACATACCTTTCAGTCTAGTTGTGCTGTATATGTGGTCCTACTGGTCCTTGTACAATGTTTTAAATACACTCATCTATTTAAATGTACTCATACTCACTGCTCATCTTTTGTTTGTTCATCCATTTTTAAACAATCAAGGACATCTTTACATCTGTAGGTATTATCAGTAAATACTCAAATGTAAGTCTGTAATTATTGCCATACTTCACACCTCTATCAGCCTGCAAGTGTTATAAAAGACACTGTCAGCAGGATATATCTGCATAATGCTCAGCTGTTTATGGCTTACATTACTGCTTTTATTGTTTCTGCAGCTTATATTGCCTCTTTTAGTCATATTATGAGCTTCCTTTTTTTTTTCCCTCCAGGGACCTGATATCGCCCTCAGGGATCACTAAAGTTTCATCATCATCTTACAGAGAAACTCTAGTTGCCAGTGTATTCCTGCACATTTTTGTATTTGTCAGTCAACAGATTCTGGTAATGATTCTGTTAGCCAGGTCTGAGCACACGCAGGTCAAGGTATCCTCACAGCACCTAACTCAAACATATTTCCATGTCTATCGCTGATGGCCTGGTGTGTCACAGCTGCACCGTACCTCCATCTTGGTTTGAATCCAGGGTCCAATGATGTTGGCCTGGGCAGCAACTGGCGTTCTCAGCCTCTCGTTGGCCTGCTGCCTGGCCACCCATCCTCCTGCAGCAATTTGGTCTCTGAGGGGCACAAGGTGCTTCACCTGGAAGAATCGGTTACGATGAACATGGGATTAGGCTATGGTTCATTCATATCGTGATATTAGACAAGGGGTTGTCAGACTCATTAGATAGTGGGTCCCATTCATTCAAATGGGATCTGATAATGGCCTGACAATTATTTTGCTAACGTCACTATGACTAAACACCTGGCTATTTTAGATTACTTTATAGTCAATCAATCAACGAGAAACTGCATGTTGGCTCATGAAAATAATACATAATGTACAATTTCATATTACATAAAGCAGACAAGAGAAATCCAACAAATATGCAGCATACAGGTTTGCTGTTTACCTTCCAGAAGAAATCACTGCTCTTTCCATGTTTCTAGAAAAAGTCTACATTCTGTGTCCACCTTTCGCTTTTTTGATTACATGCTGATGGATAATTTGTAGTGCTAGCTCGAATTTATTATCATAATTATCATAAATCATCACTTCATCACCAAACCCTAATTTTGCTTATAACACATAGTTTGTAATAATTAGGTGAAAATATTCAATTTTTAAAAATAATCATCTGGGCCAGATGAGATATGCTTGTGGGCCGGGATTTGGCCACGGGCCATATCTATGACAACTGCATCTGACATCATCGGGATTTTGGATGTCGTATACTGTGATATATTGTGTTTTTTTCAGGCTGCATTATGGTTAGGGATGCCTGCTTGGTCATCTAATCCAAATTACTAATGATTGCTTATAAAAATCTTGTATGTAAAAATCTTATGAAAGCACCAACAATCATCCTTATTTGCATCCTAAGTTTGTTCTCTCAAGTACATTATATATAATGTCCACTCATATGAGCTGATGATTAAAGTTGTTTTGTGCAGGAAAAGTTGCTACAGTTGCCTCTGTACAGGCTGTGTGACCCTGACGTTAAAGTAGAGCTACAGTGGTTTTGCACACTATTGAGAGTGTCACTGGAAACTTTGTGGATACATTACAGTCACTTTAGAAGAAGTTTGCAGTGGACTACTTATTGTCAGCTCATCCCACTTTTTTTTTTTTTTTTTTTTTTTTTAAATGGTTCCCATCCACAGAAAGCTAAGTCAGCTTATTTTTACTCTGGAAGAAACGGCACAGACGGTCAGATGTGTGTCAAATTGACACTGCACTGACAGAGTTTCCAATGCAGAGTTATTCTGATTTCCCCTGGGAGCTTGTAGCCAGAGGTATAAAGTGACATCTAGCCTAAATATATAGCACTATATCTGACCGTCGCTATCTATGTACTTATTATGAGCCAAATGACCGAATGCGATGCACTGGCTCCAGGATAGGTTGACATTTCCTGTTAAAAAAAAAAAAAAAAAAAAAAATCCACTCACTCATAATTTGCGCTACAATCCTGCTATACATTGCACTTTTGGATTTTTTGGTGAGTTGGAGTTCCCTCACAGCTAAACTGAGGGGTGTAATCTACAAAATCCCAAGGCTACCAAACCCAAACTGCGGTTTTCAGTGTTTGATTTTGACTCACAGTGTCCCACTTGTTGCTGATGTACTGGGGGTGGTAAGGTTGGTGTAAGGGTTCACTCCGGACAGCTTGATTCCGTAGGTCTGGGCAATCTTCAGGATCTCGTTGTGGATGCCCATGGTGGCCATGCGCTCCTTGTCAGCCTCAGGCAGAGTGGCCTTGAACTGGTCGTGAGCAGTGATCAGACTCTGTACATGAGCAGGAGGAGGCAGAGAAAGTAGGGACAAAAAATGGATGGTAAGACATGGAAGAAATTAGTTTTCACTCATGCCTCCTCCTTTGAAGTGATTGTACTGTAGAGACATTGATATGAAAAGATATTTGTTCCTGTTAAGTATTAAATTGTTCAGATTTCACACTTGAACACTGATAAACACGTTTAAAAGTGGTGAGATTAAAACAAGATGTTAAAATACTCATCTTTTTGTACAGTTACAATTTACAGTTAATTAAATTTAGCAAAATTAAACTATCAAGACCTCCTGTAAGCCCCTACAGGACTCACCGGGGTCCCTAAACCCCACTTTGGAAAACCACTGACTTACACAACAGCTGTTAAATTGCAATATTTGAATTTCTAATTCTAATTACTTCAATACAGAATGTATGAACTAGTCCTGTCCTGCTGTGCTGTGTTTCAAGCCGAGGCACTATTATATTGATCCATATTTATACAATGGAAATCAGTGTATCAGTGTTTTTATACTTTTTATATTTTTTTAGATAGTACCTTTTTATATACATTATCAAAAGAGGCCTATTCCCCAATATTCTTTTACAAGCTAGTTTTAATTGTTATTATGTGCACACTCACTGGCTAATAAAAACTAATTATCATTCTGAATGTGTTACTGGCGCTGCTCTGTCTTATCTCTTAGTTGAAATGTGCTGTGAACCCCCGGAAAAGATTTTTTATTCGCTGTCCACTTGCGATACGGCCAAATGACAGTTTTCTTGAATTGAGTTGAAGTGAAACAGTCCTGTGTCCATTTGAATATAAATGTTAGCTTTTTTAACAGAAGGACAGGCTTCTCCTGTATCAGGACAAAATTCAGATTACGTCAGGTAAGCTGTCAGTCACAGAAGAACACACACACGACTGAATTTTAAATACTGGGCTGAGCAGAACACTTCAGCAACAGAATTCATTTATGTGGAATGTGAAGTAAAAAAAAAGGAAAAGGAAATACTAAATCCAATGTAATAATAATAAAAGAGTGACACACAACTGGGGGACAAATGACAACATGACTAGACAACATGACAAAATCTGCTAGTGTTTTGTGTGTGTGCCGCACTAAAGAAGTGAAATGTGAGTATTTCATCCACAGCTGATGATGCCTTGCTCTCTGTTGCGTCATATGGACGTTCCTGTAATATCTGTATCTTCTGCCACCTATTTGTAATTACTGTTTGATTATGAAGAAAAGATCAATGACCTCTTGCAGGGTTGTGCTAGTTTGTACCTGGATCTCCTCAATGCTGTGGACGATGAACATGTCCTGCAGGTCCTCCATGGCTCCGTCCATCCAGTTGTTGAAGGGCGCCGCCCTCTTGGCAAACTCCAGGTACAGCTGGTCGATGGTCTCCCACAGCTTCTCCACACGCTAGAAACAGAGTGAGAGAGGAAAAAATGGTTGCAAACAGAGGAGGAAATATGGTTTTGCTTGATTAATTATACAAAAGTAGTAATAATAAACTTTATTTATATGTGCTGATTTTCAAACAAAAGTTACAAAGTGCTTCCCAAAGAAAGAAGAATGAAAACAATGAAACACTATAATGATACATTAAAAGCAAGTTCATTGCATATGAGTCAGTTAAAAGCATAAGACATTTACACATTTTAGTTTGTTATAGTTGCTCATAGTTTGTGCTGACCCAGAATTTTTTCTAACATCTAAACTTTTTAATCATCGGTCTTTATCCACTTGAATAAAAACAACTCAATTTTGACATTAAATAATTTCTTCTCAGCTGGTCTTTTACAACTCCAAAGTTAATACGATGAAAAAGCAGCAGCATAAAACAATTCAGCAACTTCACTTTGATATGTTTGTTTTGTTAGTTACTACAAGCTAACAGGTGTGTGTTGCATGGTGTACCTCCAGAGCATCCCTCCTCTTCTGGGTCAGGGTGCCCAGGTTGTCCCACTGGTCACAGATGCCCTGGCAGCGGGCGTTGACTGTGGCAGCATCGTGGTAGTCCAGCTCACTGCAGGAGGAGGAGGAAAAGTCAAACACATGATTTAGTATTCTGCACGCAGTCCTTTTATTTCATCTTAACAAGCACAAAACAATTTCAGTCATGATTTTGTGCATGTTAAAAAAAGGTATGCAAGATTAAGGTTGCTTGAATGTTAAAATGTAATCAAACTGAGGAATGTACTGTTAGGTGACATATGTGAGGTGTGAGAGCACAGGGACAGATATGGAAAATGTAATTGTGTAATTTTAATTTTCCCTTTAAAAGTATTCCCTGAAGTAATCCTCTAATTTTTCACCCGCCAGCAATCAGAATACATTCTTTTTAGGTGGTATAACACTTTTTTTGGTATTAAACATTCATATTCTGTTGCTACCCAACCCTGCTCTTGAAGTTAGGCGTCTAAAGACCTTGGCCTACAAAATAATTCAGCTTATGAGGATGGAATCATTTCAGTTCTTGAAAAAAAAATTGATTGATAATTACAGATAGGACACGCTCAATTTTGGAATGAGGACACTTAATATTAAATTGTATATGGTATCAAAGAAATCATCTCAAAAACCATCAGAGGCTGGCTCATGTTGTAAAAAAAAAAAAAAAGAAAAGCCCCTGGGAGGAATATGTAAGGAATATGGTTAGCTGAGATCAGAGGTTTGGTCTCTTTCATGAGCTGTTCTTTCATCTTTTTCCAATACCGCTCATTAATATGCTTTTCACTCATCTGTTGCGTCTTTTGTTCTTCACTTTAATCACATCCACGTCTGCTCTCGCCACATCGCTCCTATCAGTACCACTATGATTCCCACAACACTTCAGTCACTCACTTTCTCCTCTTCTGGCCCTCCTACAGTCTCCATATCAGCCTCCAGGTCCCTTCCTCCCTTCATCTCAACATCATTTTTACATTACATCCCCTCTCCATCCTCTGTTCCTCCCATTTTTCCATCGTTTGAGCTCCCTTTCCTCCTCCCTCATCTCTCCTTTATTCTTGCATTAGTGAAATCCCCCTCCTTGCATTAAAAAATATACTTATTGACAAGCCATTTAATCTCATATTGCGTTAAAATGTTGTTTTTCTTCAAACCTGAAGAACCTGACTGGTGGGGACGAGATAATCCCAGTTGTTTCCAATGCAAATCAACTTGTTTCCAGAAATTTCTTGCGTTATTTTTTTTTTTTTATCCCAGTGGACTGATCTGCCTTATTTCGCCTTGTTTCAACATATTTAAACCCCTCAGACGAGTGAAACTGAATTGTGGGATTATCTCAACCCACTGGCAGTTGGTTTTTTTTTTCATATTTGAAGAAAACAACACAGAATACAAGACTAAATTACTTTTTAAAGGTCAATATTTTTGCAGTGTATCCACTCCCTCCCCTAGCAGCAATGTAATGCTAAATTAAAAAAAAAAAAAACAAGGTTGGTAAACCATGAAATCAGTTTAAAATTGTAGGAACCCTCTAAACAGGGAGGTTAGTGAACTGAGCTTCCCTCCACTGCTTGTCAGCACTTAAAAATCATTTTCCTCTCGCTTCCTTAATTTCACCATCAGTTTTCTTCCTCTTTCTCTTAAAGTTCCCAAATCTTTCCTTCTCTCCACTCCCATTTTCTCACTTCAGCTCCTGGGCGATGGCAGCAATCTGCCTCCACTCTGTCCTGGTGAGCAGCCAGGTCGCTCTCGAAGGCCTCGTGCTTCCTCATCAGGGCTCTGATCTCCATCAGGGAGGCTGACTCGTAATCCTTCTGGGACAGCAGGTCCTCCTTACCTGAAACACAGAGACAGGTTCGCTGGCGATATAAGTAAGAACTGTTTAATGATTTCTTTTCACAGTGTAAAGCCAAGAATCAGCTTCCAAATTTATGTCTTCATTTCGTTCTGTCCCCCTCTGATCTTTTGATAGAGATAGATAGATAGATAGATACTTTATTCATCCCGCAGGAAATTAGCATGTCTCCTTCCCACAGCACTTAACCATTTTTTCTGTCTCACCGTAGCATTATAATCTGTGCAACAACTCCATGAATCGCTCTATATAATTTTAGCACTCTATAATTTTTTCAGTTATTAATTTTGATCATTTTTATGGCATTTCTGCTTCATTAGATGGCATAATGTGGAGCGACATAATAATGATGGAGGAAAAAATGAGTGTGTGAAATGTAAAAACCTGGCTTATGCCACAATCCACTGAGACACTAGAAACGCTTGCATATACATTATTTAATCTTTCTTTCATAATTTTTCCTCTGTCAAACAGCTCTTTTTTTCATTTTCTTTTACCTCTTTCTACCCCCTTTTGAGTGGGGTATAGAGGGTCATCACAAATAGACAATCATTTACGCTCTCATTCACACCTATGGCAATTTAGTCTCGAATCCATCTGAAATTAGTGCACCCTGAGGAGAGCCATGCCAATATCTGGGAGAACATGCAGACTCCACACAGGACAGGGTGGACCATCAAATTCTTTAAAAACAATATTATAAAAATGTGATGCTCCACTGATTGCTGTAATGAATTCTCCATTTTGATTTCTCTCCACAAGGGGGTCAGAGATCAGGATCAGCTGCATGCCTGCAACAAATCTCCATCTTAACAAGCATTTAATCTCATAATGACTCTAAAAATCTGTTTTTTCTTTTTAAACAACTGAAAAATATCTGCCAGTGGGATGAGATAATCCCACTTGTCTTAAATTCAGATGGTCTGATCTGCCTTATTTCAACATATTTATATTCCAAGTGAACTGCATTGGAAACAAGTGGGATTATCTTATACCACCATGAGATTTTTTCCACTTGTTTAAGAAAAAGATCTAAGAAAAGATTTCAACAGTGAATATCAGACTAAACGACAGATAAAGATGTCACGCCTGTCTCTCCGTCCTCACCTCCGGTCCAGGCCTCATGCAGGGAGCACTTCTGCTTGAACTTCTCAGCCAGGTGATCCAGTCTCTCCAGACGGCGGATCTCAGTCAGCAGCCACTCCTCATAGCCCTTCTCCACCTGCTCCAGACCCTTCCAAGCATTGGCAATATCCTGGAGGAGGGAGAGGTTTGATTCTCACAGTGGTGCAGCAGTGACTCAGATTTTAAACTGTATCAATGTTTAACCGGCAGCTATTTGGGAGAATTGATTATTTGGAGGTGATTTATGGGTGCAGATGCTTGAATGAACCAGATCTAGGTAAAAAAAAAAATAATTTTCAGACAACTTTAGCGTTTGTTTTCATCTCTTTGGGGAATCAGATTGGTGGAATTTAGTGTGTCAGAACAGCTGAGATGGTGGCAGCTGCCACAGGAATGTAAATTTGGCCACAGGAATGTAAATTTAATTAACTTTCCAGTGCTTTTTTGATCATCTAAACTTTTTGAAACTAATGTCAGTCAGAAAAACACCACCACTACTGCTGTTATCTAAAGAAACTATAGTCTCTGAAATGGTGTATATGCTGTTGTGTCTGTGGTGTGCGTGTGAGAGAAGAAAAGTGTAGTGGGTGGGGTCAGGGCTGGAGGCCTATTCGCTTTCAATTCAAGAAGTGGATTTTCAACAAAAAATTACAATGAAAATAAAAACAATGAAAACTTTTTTTTTTTGCCATTAGTAGATGAATGCAATTTCTATTTACATTTATGTCAATTTTAAAGTGAACTGACCACAACTAGGTGTTATGAAATATCTGTGATCTGGATCTTTGTCTTTCTGCTGACATTTTTTATCATCTTGAGTTATTTTTTTCTGTATATCACCTTCATATACAGCAACTGTTTCACCTGCCTCTGTTATCATTTTATACTAAAAGAGTGTCTCACTCACCGACACCATCTTGCCCTCGGAGGGCATGAATGCAGGCCTGTTGCTGAGCCTCAGCTTGGTCTGCAGGGTGTTGAAGTGATCTCAGCTGGCATTTCTCCTGGACGCGTGGTGGCTTGGGACACGGCGGGGTAGTCACCGGAAATCCTCCAGCTTCTGCTGCATGGAGCGCATGGTCTGCTCAGCCACGCGGTTCTCCAGCCACGGGATGGTGCGGCGGATCCACTCCAGCAGACTGCAGAGGGAGGAGACCATCAAGATGTTCAAAAGGTGAGGGGAACAAAAGGTTTGGTGTGTTCATTCTACTATGTAGCATTTTATATACTTGATATATGTGTGTAGGGCTGCAACTAAGAATTATTTTTTATTGCCAATTAACCCATGCAATTAGTTTTCTAGTTAAGGTGAAGTGTAAACAATGGTGACAGGTGCTCATGAAGAAGTTAGCAGGACCCCAAGTTATGTCTTCAGATTGCTTCTTTGGTCTCATCAGAGGCCAAAAAGTAACTAATTTTATAAGACAACCTCAGCATTTTAATTAGAATCATAATATGTTTATTCTCATATCAAAGTTGTTAATATGACTTCTGCTATGGAAAAGGTTTTTTTACAGAAGGGAATGCTTGTGAAACAGGTTGGCCAAGGTTCAGCAGGTATAGAAATTGAAGGATTTGTCTTATTCATTTCTCTATTAACTATAAATTCCAAATTTGTGGTCAAGTGTGGGCCGTTTCTAAGATTTACACACTAGAAAATGTCAGCTTTCAAAATGTTTCTCTATTCCCTCTCCTAGACCAGAAACCAGTGTTGTTAGATTCTGAAATCACACAGAAACAGCAGTGCTATATTTTCTCCCTTCAATTTATGGCTTGTTGGCCTTCACTTAGACCAGAATCCACTGCCCTTTCTAGTGTTATATAACCACTTCATATGGTGCATCTGTGTGTGCTCTGTGTGTGTGTGTGTATTTTCGTGCATCTCAGCTTGTTTTCTACACTGTTGTGTGCCGTTGGTTTGACACCCCTGCAACTGTGTCATACACTACAAAAAACCTCTCTTTTACATATTGTTTGATCCCATATTCAGTGTTAAAATCTTGGTGCATTGTTTAAACATATTTATACTTGTTACCATAAAATTACTGAAACAAGTGAAGCTGCACTGGAAACAAGTGGGATTATCTCTTCCCCTTTTTTACCTTGTTTGAAGAAAAACAAGATCTTAAGACTCAATATGAGACTAAATGACTTGTTGGGATGAATATTTTTGCAGCACATTGATCTCTCACTTATTGTCATACTAACCATCTTTATGAAGCAATTTTAGACAGTTACACCATGTAAAAAATAAATTTGAAAAATCAGCATGTGGAGCAATAAAGTTGAAGAAGTCAGTGGGTTTGCATTGTATAAGTTGATGGCATAAAGAGTGTTTTTTTTGCAGTGGAGGATGTGTGGGACAGACTGTGAGAGTAGGAGTATTTGGTTGCAGTGGTTTCACACCTCACTAGCCAGCTTCTCATACTCCTCCATCAGTTTCTCATTCTCCTGGTTGACAGCCAGCACCTTGCAGATACGGTTGGCAGCTGTCTCAGCCTAGGAGAGAAAGAGTGAGTGAGAGAGAGAGGGAGAGAGAGAGAGGGAGACAGAGAGGGAGAGAAACAATTAATATACATTTACTATGAAGATACTGGAGTGAAATCGATCTGTGAATAAGTACAGGGATGATACGGACATCTTTCATATCATTATTGACTTATCAGGACTGTTGTTAAATCTTGTTATGTGCCAGTTGCTTAAATCAAATAAAAAATAATAACACACCATTTTTTAAAGGAGCTTTCAGAGCCATGTAGTACTCTTAAAGACCTTCAACATCGTCAGAAATGGTGCAATTCTTTACCTTTTGCGCTATTCAAGACTAGAGAAATTAATTAGGACTAATTAGGATTAGGATTTTTTTTTTGTCAGTCAGCGTGTCTGACCTGTTCAGCACCGGCGAAGGCATGGTAGAAGCAGGACACGTAGGTCATGATGGCCTTCTCATCAGGCTTGGGAGTGTTCACAATATCTGTGGAGGAGAAAATGGTAAAAATTGGATAAATTGTACATTTTTCTCACATGAAAAGCTGACCAGTTAGCCTCAGAGGTGGAAAACCTCTCATCATCAAACTGCAATCTCTTCAGTACATAATGTATCACAGATTCACATACTGAATCAGTTTCTCTACCTTTGTTTTGATGCAACATGACGACTTTCACTCCAAGATGAGAAAAAAACTGACTGCACAAAATAATTGCTGGCATGAAGTAAAAGAACATTATGGGATACGGCTAGAGTTATTAGTCATCTTAAGAGTTTTGCTTACTCAATAGTTGTGTTTTTGAGGTCAGAATCATCAGTGCTTTGATAGATGCTTTCATCAATGCATCAATAAATGCTTTTCACTTGATGCTTTTAAATTGCTTTAATTTATTTATTTTTTTAAATGCACACAGATGAATCTCAAGTAACAAGGTCCTCCTGTCCCTGTACCTGCATTATTAATGTTCTGTGCTACTTAAGTTCAATATTATGAACTAATGCCACAAAGAGTTTCTGAAGAGACTCTTATTTGGATGTATTTTCAGTGTGTTTGTTTTTTAAATTAAATCAGCCTTACCTTCAGCGTCAAGCATCTTGGGGATGTCCAGGTATTTCTCAGCCACCTCGAAGGCAGTATTCAGGTTACCAATGGGGTCATCCTTCACACAGAGACAGGAAGTGTCAAACATGAGGGCTCTAGACAGAATTTTACTAACCAAATGTCATGTCACAGCAAGTGAAGCTAACTGAAAAGGTACTGGAGAAAGGGAGTGGTAACTAGCTTTTTAAGGGCCGTTATCATTTTTAGAGTTAGACTGATATACTGGCTTGCTGAAATGGCCCTTTCAGTAAAAAAGAGGGTATCTGCTAGTCAGTGTTGCCCACTGCTAATAAAATGGAGGTAAGGAGACTATTTTACTTAAAAATCTGGGGTGATAGTGTGTGAAACCGCAATGAAACCTCCTTCACCCAGATTTCCAAAGCACAGTCTTAGTGTCACATGTTTGTATAAATGCTGTTTCAGTTTCCACACTGAGTACAAATCTGGGTGAAACAATACTTACTCTGCATTTCCACATTAAAAAATATTAATATCAGCACATATCAGCTACCTATAGCTTCAGTCAAAAAATATTGGTATTGATATTAGCCCTCGAGAGGAACAAGAGTGAAACCCTCCTTAAAAATTCCCGCTCCTAATACTAATTCTAATAATGTGCACATAATAAATACTATACTGAATTTCTAAACTAATACTTCCAGTAGAAGCCCATGTCCCATGAATTTGGACATTTAGGATACTAAATCCTCAGCATCACAGGCATGATAAGGATCTGGTATCATGACACTAAGTGGCAAAATGTGAAGTGTGAGTAAGTAAGTGTGAATAACTAAGTGTGAAACGCTTCATATCTTGCAGAGAAATACTTAAAAGTACAGAGTTTAATATCAAAGTTTCGTCACATGAAAGAAGCGAGAAATGGACTCGTGAAATAAAAACAGAGGTCGAGTCTTGGTCATGCTGGTTCAGTGTGAAAATATAAAATGGAGCAAGGCAGGGCAGGAAGGGCAGAGCACCTTTCTCAGTTTGGAGTAGTCAATGAGGTCGGGTCTGTGTCTGTGGATGAGGGCGCACAGAGCCAGGCCGTCCTTCCAACTGAATCACCCAAGGAGATGAAAAAGGACCACAGGAATGAAGAACATGTAGGGAAACGGTGATGTAAGGGTGATAAAAGGAGGAAGAAGAAAAAGAGGACAGAGGGAAAAGAAAGGAGGGAGAAGAGGAGCAAGGGCAAGGAAGACGGGAGGGAGGGATTGCTCAAAGACAAAGACAACAACCAGTTGGACCAAGAAAAGAAAACCATGAACATTAGATTGGAGAAATAGCATAAAGCAGGCAGAAAATAAAAAAGAGGAGTGCAGTTCCCTATCAGAGCCTCAGTTCGGCATTGCAGACCCACCTGATATGGAAGTTCTGCACATTGACGTTCCTGTAGGGGGCAGTCTTCCTCTGGCACCACAGCAGCAGACCTTCCTTAGCAGAGGTCTCTGCAAGGAGTTAGGGAGAAATATCAGCATTTTATTCAACCTTTATTTAAATAAGAAGACAGGAAGATTATTATTAGGCTGAGCAAAAAGGCAATAATGGAGGAAGCGGAAGAGAGATGGAGATGGGGGGATGAAGGGAAAGTGAAAAGGTGTCTTTGAGTCTAACTGTAATTGGTTTATTATGAGGATAATATGTCATTATTATTTTTTATGCTTTAACTGGCTATTCCAGTGCAACTGATGGGAGCTGTTTCTTGTCCTTGTGTGTGATGTGTGATGATTTATCCTTGTTTTGTGCTGCCTTGCAAAAGAATTCTCAATCTCAATGACACAAAAAGAAAATTTTGAAGGAGGTTTGACTGTGAAGAAGGGAGAATGGTCAGAGGATTAAGGAGTTAAATGGTGAAGACTAACCCTAGGATACAGAGAGTAGTTTGAAGGATAGACCATCAGGCTGGGAGATTCAGAGCAGCACAAGAATCGATACTTGGGTACCAAGTCAATATAAACATTCTGAAAACAACAGCAGTACTAGTGTTTTTAGTGTTTTCAGTGTTCACAGAATCGATGCAACCTGATCCCTCACTCCGTAACTCTGTTTTATGATTCTTATCTAGCATGTAGGTTTAAATACTAAAACACTCTAAAATGTTTTTTTAAAATAAAGAAATATGGGCTGAATGGGATTTCTGTTTTTGCCTCTACCGAATCAGGTATCATCATTCAATTTCTGTTATCATGACATCGCTACTACACACTGGATCCACTAGCCAGTGTGATTTCTTGTTGCTGGACATGTAATTTAATAATGCTGTTTACTTTCTCGTGATAGAATAATAATATGGTGAAATAATGATATTGTGTTCTCATGATACACAAGTTCGGTGTCTAAATTAATGTTAACAAGAAAATACTAATTAAAATCTCTCACAACAGGATATGAAGCAAATTAAGTAAACAGATTATTTTGAGTGTTTCATTGTACTTTATATTACAATGCAGTTCAACACAATGAACATCAGTTTGATGTGATATTACCAGATATTGTTTTGTATTGATATAATAATATTGTATTTTATCTGTATCGCCCTTTAGTTCTAGTTGAAAGTTAGTTTTCCTCCTGTTACTGGGAGGAGGATTAGAGGGAGGGTAGAAGCAGGACATCTATAGAGAAAAGCTATATGTTAGAGGATAGTGAAGAGAGGGAGCAATAAAAAGGAGTTTAAGAGGATGAGTGAAGGTCAATGATCTGGGAGAATATAGCATGAAAGTTGGAGGAATGAGAAGGAATCGGCTGAGTGAGAACCAAGTCTTTCTAAGCACAAATTCATTATTTATCTGCAAGCCTCACCATGTACAAGTTGAACAAAATGATAGGGGGTGGTATGAAGTCCACGGAAATTTACTAGATGCAAGAATGCACAATTTATAATTGTGTATTGTAATAAATCATACAGTTCAATTCAGAAAGGATGCAAAGCTTTCTGACCTGATAGCAGGACACAGTTTGCTGATGTGTGTTTCACATGTGGAGCTGTACATCTAATAACCCAAGTGTATATAATCTGAATGTGTTTACAATGCCTTATGTTCAGCAGTGTGATATTTGTACTGTTGGTCCACCCAAGCGTGAAATTTACCATCTTTACACTACATCGAGATAACAAACTGTGTGTGTGTGTGTGTGTGTGTGTGTGTGTGTGTGTGTGTGTGTGTGTGTGTGTGTGAGTGTGAGTGAAGATGTCGAGTGAAAAATGTTTTCTGTCCCATTTCATGGGTGTCACTGAAGAAAATGAAGCTGTGTCTGCACAGATGTGCTCATTTGTCTGATATTGTCATCATGGTCAGTCAGCTGCAATGGTGTTTGTTAAATCTCCCCTTAAAGCCCATTTTTATTGAATTATTGTTAAAAAAAAAAAAAAAAAGAAAGAAAGAAAGAAAGAAAGAAAGAAAAAGCCTCAGATTCTTTCTTTAATTAAAATCATTATTGATTAAATTGCTGTAATAAAGTTATGAATTGACTCTTTTATGCTTACTTTAAACTAAAAAGCTGCTATACAAAAAGTATTGTACATTGGAGGTCTCTCTCTCTCTCTCTCTCTCACACACACACACACACACACACACACACACACACACACACACACACACACACACACACACACACACACAGAGTGCCTCATGTAACAGTTAAACATACACACCTTCAACAGAGATGTCCTGGATGGCGAAACGCAGGATGATGGTCCAGATCATACCCAGGGTCATCTTCACATTACCGTCAACAATTTCTGTAAAAAAAAAACAAACACATCAGTATTCATGGCAGTAAACAATGCACACACAGATTAAAGGCAGGTGTCATACTCATCAAGAGGTTTGTTGAGATGAACTGAATGTACTTTTGCCTCAAGTCTGCTATTGAAACAAGCTGAATTGTACAGTCTGAATCCACTCCTGCTGAAATGAATTTAATTTCACACGGCCTCAAACCTCAAAAAGAATCTCTGTTGCCATTAAAAAAAAGTGAATTGAACTTGCAGAGAGAAGAAAAAAAAAAATCGCCAGCCGTTTTTGAAGTGCTATGATGTGAATGCAGCAGGAGCGAAACTTCTCAGCCTGCCCTTGTGAACCTTCAGTCTGAACATTTTCCCCATTCAAGGCTTTTGTCGGTCTCACCTCAAGAGACTCTGGCAGCTTCACTGGGCTAACAGCCTGACCATCAGCACTAAGAAAGAAACATCCAGGTGTCTCCTCTGTACACGCTGAAAACTTTCTCTACCTGCAATAGCTGGGACTATTATTATCGCTGTATTTATTCTTTTTTTTTTTTTTTTTTTAAATCATCTTCAGTACTCACTGTCTCATTCTGTGTACAGCCTATTATCTGCTGGTGCAACAACCAAACCTCCCAACAGGATTCAATACATGTCCATCAAATCTACCAGTAAAATAATCTGATCTAATCTAATCTACCAATAATATAATCTATCGGCGATTTAATCAAATCTAATGCTGGAAATTTTCTTATCTAATCTAATACTAATGTAATCTAATCTACTGATTTTGCAATCTAATAGTAGTGTAATCTCATCTACTGATATTATAAACTAATCTATCATACCTATTTTCCTATCTATCTATCTATCTATCTGTAATCTAATCTACTGATTATCTAATTTTATCTAATCAATATTAATAAGTACAACTTAATTATAAGTAATGTATAATGCAATGCATAATAACCATACCACTGATAAGTGGTATGGTTATTACAAGTGTATCTATCTATCTATATCTATCTACAGATAGATAGATAGATAGATAGATAGATACACACACACACACACACACACACACACACACACACACACAATGCAGAGCAGCGACACTTTTACATAAATTTAACAAACAGGGCGAGACAGTACCGTCATCAGCCATTTGATCAAGAACAATAAAGTGACAGCTATACCAAAATATAAATTAGAATAAATTACATGAAATCCTGGGTAAACACAATAATTCTTTTATACCTACTTGGTACCAAAAGTGCAATATTTGTCTCATTGGAAAATACAGTAATTTTCAGAAGGTTTTGCATCTGTTGAGTGAAAGTCAGTTACAAGTAAAATATATTTTTCTGTTCCCAAAATATTTGACACAGTATGAACTGTCGTGGCACAGTAAACTCTAGCAGTCGTGTGCTCAGAGTTTAATAATTAAAAGAAAATACAGCGGAAGAACAGAAAATAACAACGCTCACCTTCAGCACCGATAGACACCAGCTTGACCCCCTTGCTACAGATGAAGTCCAGAGCTTTGTTCACGTTGGCGATCTTGTGGAAACGCATCTTGCCTTTGTCGGGTTTGGGCAGCCTCTCACCTGCGGGACAAAGGCACCATCAAACTTTCATCAGGGACTCTCTTTAACGTTTCTAGACCAGTGGGTTTCTAAGTGTCAACCCAGAATTCCCAAGGGTTCCAATCTAACCGCTTTGAATCCATTTGTGTGTGCAAGAATGACATAAAAATTTAATAACCCACAAAAACCAATTTATTTTTTTGATATCACAGTCCCTGAGGTGTAAAAAAAAACAAAAAATCAATAAAATAAAATGTGGTCCTGCGGCTTAAGGACAAAACAGGTGTCCAGAATATGAAAATTGTGAAAACCTTTGATCTGATGATTATTACGATTATTACCACCTTGTCTTCACCTTCTGAGTGATCATGACGTGCATCTGAATTAATACATTTGTGTGTATCTGTCTATTGTGACAGAAGGAGCTACAGTGGCACAGACTATAAAATATTTGAGCTTTCCACGTTGAAACTCAGGTTCATCATGGATGCAAACATCATCACACGTGTGTGTGTGCATTTGAGATCCACCTGAAATGACCTCCAGCAGCAGCATGAGTTTGAGGCCATTTCTGAAATCCTCTTCAATGTTCTCGATCTGTGTACCAGCCTTCCTCAAGTGGGAGTTACACCAAGCTGTGAAAGTCTGAGAGAGAGTGAAAGAGACAGAGAGGGAAAGAGATCGTTACACTGCCGGCAATGTCGACACTGAAGTCAGAGAAGTTTGCCATCTTGACGTTATGACAAAAACATTCACAAATGTTGACAGCAACACAAAAAATCTTTACCTCTAAATAACTAGAGCAATCCTGTGGTAAACAAATACATAACTTGCACAAACACACACAGTCCAACATGCATACACACGCCCAGATTGCTGTCTCCTATCTTTTGAGAGTGGGGTCAGAAGTGCTTAGCAAGACCTAAACTGCCCCAATCCGATTTGTGACCTTGTTATCACGGTGGCTGCTGAGGGTGCACACATGCGCACACACTCACACACACACAAAATGACATTTAAGTAACCCGCATATGATGAACTCAGGCTTGATGTCTGCTGTCGACTCCACAGTTTTGCACTGGCTGAAACTGGCCTCGACTATATGATGCATTCAGTATGAAAAACAGCTAACACTTGGAGTGAGTCAGTTGATTTTTTTTTATTATTAAATACAGAGGATTCAGGCTTAAAAGTGTTATTTTGTCAGATGAGTAAGTTACCTACCCCATAATTGGTCCTAATTCTGAGCAGTAAAGCATTTTGTAAGGCTAGGTGTGGTACATCTATTTCACTTGGAGCAAAAACTCATCACACACACATGATGATGGGGGTGGTGTGTGTAATGCCCGGTGTGTAGAAGCATCAGGGCTGACGGTGATGGAAATGGCTCTCAGTCAGTTTGAGTGCTTGCTTTTGGTCTGCCTGGAAAATTACCTAAATGGCGTGGGGCTTGCACATTGGGGACAATTCAATGGGTTCCATCAGGCGGTGCAATCAATTGCTGAATGGTATTTTGAGAGGCTTTCATGGCGTTTAGCCTTAAATGCAGCGGATACATCTGTGTGTGTGGAGGCGGCGGGGGCTCTGGCAGCAAAAAGTTTGTCAGGGTTGGGAGGATGTGGGGGCGAATAGGCAGAATACAGTATGTGCATGAGCTGAATAACTAACTAAGTACAGATGATGGTGTGGGTGGAGTGAGGAGAGGAAGACTGAGGAGAGAGAGTGACAGAGATGTATAAATTAGCAATGAAACAGGGTTTGTGTTCAGAAGGTGAGAGCATAAATTTTCCATTACACCAGAGTCTAAAAATCAAACTGTGAGCGTGTGTGTGTGTGTGCATGCGCAATTAGATCAATGCATGTGTGTTTGCATGCCTAGGTGCATGATACGGGCACACACTCATGTACATGTGCGTGCACGTCTGCACTCGAGTGCGTCTGGCTGTGAATCTACGTGGGTGAGCAGAGTGGCAAAGCACTCGAGACAGAAGAGAAGAGAGAGAGTGGCGCAGGGATGATGCATTTGATTTAGAGAGAGAGAGTCCACATCATTGATTGGTGAGGGGGAGAAAGAGGATAATTGGAGAGATGGGGAAAAAAGATATGGTGCACTTGATTGGGAAACAAAGAGAAAGCACGCTATTGATTGATCAGTTGTGAGGGAGAAAGAGGAGAAGGCAGAAAGACAGTAGTACTTCTCTCAAATTGTTGAATTAAAATGGTTGGCAATAATATACTTTTTTTTTCCAGTTCAATTCAAACTTATTTATTCCCAAAGAGAAATTTCATTTGCAGTTTTGGCAGTCATGCCTGCAAAGCATACTTGAATTTGAAGTGAGTATAAGAATCTGAAAGGGAAAGTCAGAAAGAAAGACAGACAGACAGAGAGAGAGAGAGAGAGAGAGTAAGAAAGAGAAAGCGAGGCAGCGAAGTGAGAGGAGTGACAGGAATGCCCAGGCCCTGGTGTAATTTGATGTACAGGGTCTAGAGAGAGAGAGAGAGAGAGAGAAGAGGCCGCCTGCCCAACCAGCCGGGGTCCAAGCAGGTGCTGTCTCCTTTGCCATGCATGACCAAATTTAGACAGACTACTAATCCAGTGCACACAGGCCACCGGGCCAGCCAGGGAGGAGACAAGGAGGAGGGACAAGGAGAAAGGAGGGGAGAGGAAGAAGGGCTGGAGGAGGGTGCTAAATTAGGTAGAGGAGGGGGAAAAAGATGGGACAGCAGAAGGAGGGAGGGAGGGGGGAAGGCGCGGAGAAGCCTGCAGAGGCTAAATCGGGCAGCTAATGGACACCACTGGACAGCTGAGAGGGCAGGATTCCTGAAGTGAACTGTAAGAGTCCAAGACGGAGGGAGACGAGGAGGAGGAGGAGGAGGAGGAAGGAACTGATTGAACGGTATGTTGAGATATAAAATGATAAACTTGAGAAAGTGTGGAAAAGATGAGCGGGTGGGGCCTGACTACATCAAAGGAGCGCTGTCTGGTTTTGCCAAGGAATTGAAAATCAAGGGTTTGCTTGGTGTATTAACCTTGAGTTACAAATACAAATCATTGATCCAAAACGCTGACTAGAGAGAGAGAGAGAGAGAGACCTAGAGGAGAAAAAAACAATTAACTACAATGCTGGCATACTTTATTTATGCTCCACTACATCTGTAATACTCTATTATCTCATCCCCTGGGATTGTTTTAATGCAGAGGGTGTGCCTGTGGCGGTCTGCAACATGAAGTCACCCTCTTGAGCCAGTGTTCCCCCTCTTCTCCCCTCCGTCTCTCCACACCTGTTGGTCTGGCCGGGCTCTGCTCCACTCTGCTGGGGCATTTTTCAGGTCCTTCTTGTAAAATGAGGTCACAGTAGCCCAGCTGAATGCCTGCCATAGCTACACCCCCCCGGGGGGAATCAGGGCTGCTGACCCTCAATACAGCTGACACCCCATGGATGCACACATGACCCCTCCTCCACCCCCCCATCCCCACACACCCCCATCTCTTCATTTGAACACATTCAGAGTTCAGCTGTCCATCAAAGAGCTGACGCAATCGCAGCGCTGGCCGGAGTTACTGCACTGCTGCTAGCCTCTGAGGGGCAGCACTGAGCAAAGCGATATTCTGTACCTCCCAAAACAGACTTAATCAACAGCTTCACTAACATGAGGTTACAGTTACAAGATAACCTACAATCTCAAAAAATATCAGTTGGAATGCACCAGGGTAAAAGGGCAGTTTTAACCGTCTTCATCTGATTTTTAGTCCTACTTTGGTTTACTTTTCATGATCATTTTATTGAACTATGAAATAACATGCCTAAATCTGGTTTGCATAGTGGAAAATAAACACAAATTATGAAAAACTGAGATTCGTTTTAATTTATTTTCCACTCCTGGAAACTGGCAGCAAGCCTTGCAGAGCTGGATGGTGTTTCCTCCTCTCTGTGCCCAATGTGAGGGGAAAATTCCTGACTGAAACACATTACCACTGTTAACAACAGGAATCAGTGACTTGCATTGTGTTTCTGGTGTCCCTGTCTTGTTTTAGGGTTTAATTGTGTTTGTTTGTTTGCTTTTTCCCCCATTGGTAAACTCACCTAACGTGATGCAAATAGAGAGCAGCTGCAGCTAAAATGGAGATTCTATACTGAATTTCCCCCCACATGTTCGTGCAATACAAAAAAATCCTTGCTGATTTAATATTTAGCTAACGTTTTGTTTTAGTTCAGTGAATATTTTTTCTCTCTATTAAACACTATTCTAGCTGTGCTGGAAACAGCTCAGTGGCTAGCTGCAATATAACAAATACACCAAACAACAAAACAGCATCAGAAATAGAAAGTAAATTAAAATTGTTTTAATCTGGAATTTTCTGTTAAACATTCAATATTTGTTGTTTTACTTTGTGCTTTCTATGAAATTTGGGATGTCTTTGGGATTTCTTCTCTATGGAGATCTTCCAAATATTCTGACACTAAATTAGTATTTTTCAGAAAATTACACTGAAAGAAAAAGTAAATTTGTTTGAGCCCTGATCCATTTCAGCTTGATGTTATCTGTTGGCGCTCCCTGCTGTGGAAAGGCAGATAAAAGCTGACTGTGTTCAATTAAGAGAAAGGACGTGTATTCCATTTTTACACTGTTGACACCACTGGTACTGCATCTACCTTTACTGGAATATCTTTGGAAGAGCCTCTTTTATGTAACATTTCAATTGACTTAGGAACGTCCTGGCTGCTGGGCTGGCGTCTCACCCTATGTCACCCAGCCAGGACTGTGCTGTGTTTACTTGGATCATTGTCATCACAGTGGGTGAGGACACAAAATGGCCACCCTGAACTGTTCAGCTTGCTCTTACTGCTGTGTACCTCACACCCTCCCTCTCTGCCTGCGGGACCGTCCGGTGTGGTGCCAGCTCAATTCATCACACACTGTAATGCAGATACGTCAACAGTGGCTGACTTGACAATTATCTCAGCATGAGTCTTACCCCACATCTGTCAAGGTGTTCTCTACACTCTCAAATCTCTATCTTCCCACATTATTGGACACAAAAAACAGATATCTTACACTCCAGCTTATGAGTTTGATAGTTCTAACCTTGAAGGACGGTTTCAGTTTACCCTTAGCCTAAACACAATGTTCCCTCCAAGCCAGTGGCTTGGTGCCACAGTACAGTCTGCAGGTTTTTATTCCAGCCCAAGTACAGGAGCTGATTTCACTGATCAGCTGTTTCAGCTGGGGACAGGAGGGACTAATTAGCAAAATTAGCTGATGTGGTGTTTTGGGTGGAATGAAAACCTACGTACTGTTCCATGGCACAGGACTGAACACAACTGGCTCACAGGGAACACTGCATTCATTCGTCTGTCTACTTCTATCCACAATTTCAAGCAGCCTTATTCATAATAACACTTCTGAGATGAAGAACATTTTTCCAGATTTTTATGAAGCTATAGTGAAAATCCTTGAGGACTGTGAAGCAAGAAACAATAAACAAATCTTTGAAAAGGGCTTATTATGGAACACACTAATGCAAATGCTGCCAAAGATTGCATCATAATCCATTTTCTCAAAGCCTAAGACAGGGTGTTTTTAGTGTAGCTTGAATTAAGCCTCTAACCTTAATTCTTCAATTCTAGTTAGTTGAATAAAATCCAGACATGCTTTATTTATATAGGTATTGTTTTCTATTGTTTATTGTATCTTCTTCAGTTCTGTTTCATTCTGTTACAGAATGAAACACTCTCTTCCCTACCTTTTTGCTCTGTTCTTCTATCTAAACCAAAGACCTAATTCTTTCCAGCACATGTAGTTAAAAAAAAAATCCAAATATGCACACTAAGAAAAAAAATTAGAAATTAGAAAAGTAGAAGTGCTTTAAATAAAATAAAACACAGAAAATAAAATACACCAAATTAAAAAAAAAAAAAAAAAACACTGAGTAAAATCAAATAAATTAAATACTATTCTTTTCTATCCATTTTCTGTTCTGTTACATTCCCTTCTCTTCTTTTTTCTTCTCTGCTTAGTGTCATCTGTATGTATAAAGCATATCTTAACTTAATATACCCCAGGTATGTGTGTCTCACTACTGGTGTAAAAATAGTCTGCCTGCAAGGTTGACATGGCTCCTCTGGTGAGCCAGTTCACACCACACACACACACACACGCACCTGTCTGTTGCAGTTATACAGCCACCTTTGTCACACACCTGTTCAGCAGTCACGTCCTGATCACACACACTCACACACACTGGCACACACACACACACAATAGCTGAGCAGCTACAACACATGCATATCCAAAGACACAAATAAACACACATTGCTGCTGTGTTTATAAGGTCATACTGTTCACACTGCAGACATGCATTCATATATGCTTGGAATAAGACCAAACACACACACACGTGCGCGCGCGCATGCACACACACATAAAATCAGATTAGATTAGATGTTTATTGCCATTTGCACAAATACCAGAAAGTATACGTACATTGGAATTTTTGTGCATTGCTCTTATGAAATAGTAGGTGTTTCAAAAGTGGTTGTATAATTTTCAATAGTTATTACAATGATTAAAATCAAAGGAATACAATTTTAGTAATTTTCAGCTTGATCATCAAGTTTCCAGCCATGACCTTAAGTGCCCCTGGAACCAGGAAAACGTGTAATATGAGCACGAGTCATATTAATTATATTAAAAGAAATGTATGATTACTTTTGAAACAAGCTGTACGCAAAAATCTCCCAACCACCAGCAGCTGCCAAACACGTCTAAGTTACAGCTTTGGGTAAAAAACTGACAGCCCAATTTAATAATAGCCCTATGATTTTGGATAGCCGCCACTCGAGCCCACCTGTCTGACACTTGTTTCAGGGGCATAACCCTTTCCCCACAATGAAATAGCAGTGGCTCACAATGCCAGCAAACCACAGGTCACTGGATATTAAAAAATACTGACACAGAGCATGGAGAGCTTACATTTACCCACACTGTATTATCCCTGACCTGGTTGCTTGAGGGCATTTAAAGTATACATAATTAATTTCTTTTCAAAATGAAGTTAAAAAGGTTATACTCCTACGAAATGATTAATAGCATAACATTAAATCAAATTAGTGTTTTTTTTAAAGGTTGTAGGTACCAAATGAAAAGGCTTAAATAGACTACAGCTTCTCTGTTTTACAGATACTTAATGATGCATTTCAGTTTGCTTTTTTTTGAAATGCTTATACAGTGTTTTGGGAAATTTCCTCACTGTTTCAGCATTGTTGGCTGACATATGCAATTTCTCAGTCACTGTCATTGTCTGTGAAATTCCCAACAGGCAGATATGCATTGCAATCACTCGACAGGTACAGTAATAAGTGTTTGTCCATCTGTCTGAGCTGAAAAAGTGAGACTGCTCAGTTGCTGAACTGGCCTCCTGACATCCGAATTTCTCAATTATAGTACGTCTCTCCGTCAGAAAGCTTCCAGAACAGTACGTTTAACAATTCTGGAGCATGAATCAAGATATTCTCCTCTTGTTCTATGTCACCACATGCTTTTATAAACTGTTGACATGACGATGTTTTTTAGACTTGCATACAGCAAGTGTGAAAATCATCACTGTGCCAGTGTTTGTGTAATTCCACACTCATCTGTTTCACTAATACTTTTGTTAGATTTTAACAGCCATCTGAGAGTCATATGAGTGAACAAACAACTCTCCAATCAATACATGCCAACTCAGAGTAACTGTCACTGAAAAAAAACATTGTCCTGTCCTGTATTAACATTACAGCCAAGACTTCCCATCATGACTGACAAGAGCAGACTGCAGCCATACAACACATCAGATTTTCCGGTGTTAATTAGCACTGATTTTTCAGTGATAATTACTTGAGTTGTTTGTCCATTTATAGAGATGGAATGATGAATACTGAATAATAATTAAATGAAAAATGAATTCTGATGGGTGTGAAAACCCTGGCATAGTACTGAATTTATACAGTCAGTTAAATGAACATCACCAGATTATTTACATGTAAATACAAAAAAGTAACCAGTCCAATAAATGTCTTGCAAAGGTCCACACACATTCACCCTCTATTACCGTTTTTCCTAGTCACAGAACAATGGCTGGAAGTGCGAGCAAAAAAATTTTTTAGTCAATGATTTAGTAATTTAGTGAAGGATCTATACAACAGCTTTTGCAAAGTGACCTAGAGCTTTATTAACAACAATCTGACTGACAAATCAGCATGACTGATATCATGTCCTTGTCTCAGGAAAAACTTGTAAACAGGCCTGCTGTAAACAATAGCTACCCTGGATTCCACCATGGAGTTTCTACAGTTGATCAAATGGCAGGGCCATGCTGGAGGGAGAGAGGGGGAGTTACAACACACAACAGGTGTGACAGACACTGAGGAGCCACTAACCCCTCCTTACACCCCCCCCCCCCCCCCTTCCCTCCCCTCCCCTCCCTCTCCCACCGCCTACTCCTCCTCATCCCCTTCCTCCCCTGGTTGGTTTTAAATATCCCTCCTCTCTCAAAGCCCTGAGGACCTGAACTTGGTGCCTAAGGGAAGATTTGGTACAATGACTAGAGCTGAGCTGGATCTGCACCTGTGATAACCCCTACACCCCCACCTCCAAACACCCCTATATGCCAGCCTAAATCCCACGACCACCCAAACCCAACTCTGAGTTGTGTTGGGTTACATAAGCCTACACAACTATCACATAAAAAGATAGGAAGTTACCACAGGGGGTAACATCCTATCAGCTTTCTCTTAGACTGTATAAATAGTTTCTGTGGTGTGGTAGTCTCTGTCAATGCAGATAATATGTAGCAGAATTTATTATTATTTGATATTTTTATAAGAAATAGTGGAGAAGGACTGTGGTCTTCAAAAAACAAGTCCATATGAAGACATATGTGCCAAAACTGACACCTAATCTTACAGAATGACTGACATCAACGTTAAAGGCTGACTCACAACTATTAATGTTGTGATCATCTGTATTTTTAAAATGTTGATGAACCTTTGTACAAAGCAAGTACAAAATATACATCATTGTCAACCAAAAACAATAAAGGAATATTTATACTGTTGGGAAAATGTCCACACTGAGGATTATGATGCCAAACTTTTAAAAAAATAGATACAAACAGGTTGAAATGATAAAGAAACAAACTGTGAAAACAAAAAATAAGCACTCTGGTATTTAGGGAGGAGGAGGGATGACAAAGGTCATGAGTTGGATTAATGGCTGAGTGTTGCAAGAGCATGTTGTGCACCACCACAAGCATGCCTCAGCTTGGACCAACTGTGAGGTGTGATAAATGCTCACTTGTACATGCCAAACAAAACAAGTGAGGCAATACTGTAACTGAGGTGTACTGGGGAAATAAGAATGATCATCACCCATGGTCAGGTCAATCTGCTCTCAGTTCAAATCAATACAGGAAACGGCTTTTCTACAAAAATCAAAACTCTGCCATAGAAATCTTGTGATAAACATCTATAATAACTGTGTGAAAAGTGTTACATTTTGAGCAGGCTGAGGTGAAAGTCAATTGAATCCAATAATCAATTCATCTGCCGTCCATTCCACCACATCTTTATGAGAGGGGATTAGAAGGAGACGAAAGTCGAATTACGGGGATAATATCCCAGAGACCGTGCTGACACAAGGCCACTGCCGGCCTGCCATGTGTGGCCCGAGTCCAAACCCAAAGATTTATATGTGTGTTTGGAGGATAAAAGGCCTAGGACACCTGTGTGAGTCCAAGTTTATGTGTGTATGTATTTGTGTGTGCCAACCCTCTGCCACATGCCACTGAGATACACAGCGGACATGAGGGATTCTAGCTGGCAAGTGAACAGGTGGACAACCTGATGACAACTGGGAGGACTTTCACAAATGAGGATTAGAAAGTTAGACTGATTACTGTAAAAAAAGGGGGGGGAAATGGAATATTTGAGATTCATGCATGTTCACGACTGCTAATGATTATCAACATTTCAAAAGCTATTACATGGCTTTTTTTTTTTTTTTAAGTTATCTAGCTTACATATTAACATTTTCTGAAATACCCCAGTCCTCCGTGCAATGGAAAACAACATTAAAATGTTCTACATCTAGACTTAAACAGAACCCTCATGATTCCAGGCTTTCTATCCGTACAGTGGCTAACATTAGCCGGCATCTCTAAATATGTACTACTCACAATGCCAAGGTGCATTAACATCAGGTAGCTCAGAGAAGAATAATGTGTGGATCAAATTAAAGTGAATAAGTCCCTGAAGCCATCTGATATTGAGTCTCAATACACAACCAAGGAATCAATCAAAACAGCAATTACATGAGCACATGGATAAGTGTGACTGTGTTCTAAGAAGGATGAGGCTATGTCAAAAACAAGATGACCCTGGGACTATAGGGACATTCAGGTATTGTGTGTGACAATCCCACTCAACAGTGTCTACAAATCTAAAACATTTTTTTCCCAATCCAAAGGACAAGTGGCTAACCTGATTCAGTCAATCATCAGTTTTGACATGACCATCTGTCTACATCATATTAATTGCTTCATTTCAACGCGGACGCACATTGTGTCCCATTTTGCTTCTCCTCTATTTTACTGCACTGCATTATGTTCCACTGCCATGCTGTTTCAGTACCAGAATGACGATGCCAGCCAAAAATGCCAGCCAAAATTTAACAATGTGCTCCCCCTTCAGTGTGTCTTAATGGGTATATGTGTTTGTGTGTGAGCATGTGTGCGTGCGCATGTGTGTGGGAGTGTATTCACAAAAGCACTAGACACACTGACAAGAATTGAAAAGCAGGAACACTGTGGCACAGCCTTCACATGTCTGTTTTTATTGACGGTGTGAAGGAGAGTGAACAGGATGGGACAGAGCAGTACAAGATTTGGCAGTACAAACAGTGTAGGTGATTTATTAAAAAAAAAAAAAAAAACAGTCTTCAATTAAAAAAACAGAATAATTCTGCCTCTGTTGTTTGACGTATTTCAACCAAAAATGATAATGTGGTATAACACAAGAAAAGACAAAAGTAAAGTGATGGGGATATCAGTATTAGCTCGGGAGGATTTTATATGATATAAAGGGCAGAGGCAGTTGTTAAAAATATCTGTGATGATACTACTGGAAGGGCCTGGCGATTAATCGAATTTTATTTTTTAATTACAATTTTGGCTTCCAAAGATTATGTAAACAAGATAGTCAAGATAAAACAATCATTGTGCCACATTCTGTTTCACAAACATGCTCTCGTTTTGTCTTCAGTTGTAAATCCAGTCCAGTGTTAAAAGAACTTTTTTTTTTCTAAAAAGGTTCAATAAATGCAAGATGTTTCCAAAGTCAGTGATCATGTTGAATAATCGTCACCTCAGTGTTGACCAAAATAATTATGAATATGGTTTTTGGCAAAATCAAGCAGCCCTAACTATTGGTTGTAATATTTATGCATGCCTACTGGTGCATCATCAGTTAGTCACTAAAAATACACGTCTTACAATTAGGGTTAGATTGATAATCGGTTTACTAATATATTGGCCTGATATTTGCCATTTTCAAAAATATTTTACATCAGCATATCCTTACCTTCCTTCTAAAATACGAAGTTATTCTCTTTTTGTAGATTGTTAATATAATATTGTCTGACAGTATCTTTCTCATCTTTTTATATTGCAGTTGCAATATTTTCTGCACATTTTGCTTATTCAAACATTTCATTAAAAAAAGTTTTTTCTTGAAGATTTGAACAACTGCAACTAACCCAATTTCCCCCAGGGATTAATAAAATAAAGTATTTCTGACTCTGATTTACTCTTGAAATAGTTTTCTTCATTTTTTTCATGGTATTTTTCAAACTTAAAGATACTGAATATAAACAAAATACTGGCTACTTGACACGTTCAATTAACAAAAATATCACAATCAATATCAGTATTAAAAACCATATATGCAAAAGATAGGCTACATAATTATGTAATTTGACGGCTGAGTCTTCATATTTCTTAAGTCTAAACAGACTTGCAATTTCAGTTATTCCAGGTTAAATTACATTAGGTGTGGTATAATGACATGGAAAATTAGTGTAACTGGATGAAAGTCATTTTTAAGCTCATTGCAACTATTTTATGACCTGGTCTCTCACCTACGCTGCACACATAAGCACTTTCATTTCCTTCAGTCTCTCATAGTACTGTGTTTGTCCTGTTCCTCGTTGTTAGAGGCCGACAGATGAGCTAAATGACTGTGTGACTGATGGTGAAGAAGAAAGGTGAGGCCACAGGTTCACGGTTGTCAGTGGCACTGGTACTGGCACGGTCAGTCCTTTGTCTTTTAATGAGCTCAGGGCTCAGAGATTGACGATCAGAGAGATAAATTGGTGCAAGAGCTTGTCAAGGATTTATGACCATGCGCCTGGCCTGAGAAGGAAGAGCGGGTGGAGGGCAGCGGAGGTCTGATTTCAGTAGGCGTGGTCTTTCTCTGAAATAAGAGGCAAAACTGTCCAGGCAGATCTAGGGTCAGCTAATTCCATCTTAGCAGGAACCTTGGCCTTGGGGGCCAATGTATGAAACTGACCTATGGTTATCTATGATGATGTGCAACCCACCTACACGTATTCATTTTACCCGAAGAGCTAGTCACTTTTGATGTTATGAACAAACAGTCTCATCTCAGCCTCTGAAAATAATCAGATGACCTCCAACTCTGTTTTAATTTTGCTATTGTATTCCAGAGGTCAGCTGTAGTGTAATGAAACCAAAGTGACCACAGCTGTTTCTGTAGGCCTCATCATTCATCAAGACCTTAGTTAGCATGATAGAGTGCTTGGCACAAAGCTGTCAACACCCATGTCTAATGCTGCAGCTAATAAACATCTTTCACTATGCATCAAACAGGTCCAAAAGTCAGGCTTTAACACAATTTTCTATCATTTATCAACTGTATACAGCTAAAATGCAATAATCCAAACAGGAAAGAGGTATGATTAAGTGCTCATACTGACCATGGAGTGAAAAAAAACCACTTAAATCTTAAGGACAAAGTCTGAGAAAAGATATTTTAGCAAGATTAGACACTGCTAGAGCCGACAAGGTCCCTGCCGGAAGTGGTCCAAAATGAGTTGAGACTGCAGCCTTTTAAGCCATTATGAAACACATTACAACATCTTCATGACCTGAGTCCTATTATAAGAGTCCAATCATCTCAACAGGCTGCCTACTGATGACTTCAACTTCTGCTGCCACTTAACTATAAATACCTTGGCACACAGCTCACATACATCAGACTCAACACAGTGAGCTTAGTGTTGCATTTTTCAAGACAAGTTCAGTTCAGTTTTTTTTTTTTTTTTGTTACCAGTAAGAAACAGTCCAAAATGTGAGTATATAAGGGTCTAAGATGACATTTTGTCAGCGCTGATGTTCACCCATGTATGCACCAGGTGCATACATGCATTTGTTACTGAGGCTACAGATGAGACAGTTTGAGATATTTCCTTCCTCCTAAAATTCAGGTATCCTTTTTCATCACAAGCACTAATGTGTGAGGAATAATAATTACAACTAGAGCAGTTACAGCTTTGGATTGCATAATGTATTGCAATAAAGACTGACAACCTCATCTATTGATGCAAATGAATTCCTTGCTTCCTTCCTTACATACATTTTGAGAAACAAAATGAAACTACAGAAACAAATAATGATGCAGGCAATTACATTATGATCTGTAAGACCTTTTTGCCCTCACAACTGAAAGCTGTAAAATTAAACTACCATTAACATTAACAATTCTCAAAACAACACTTAGGGTTCACTGTATGGTGTGTCAAAGTAATGGACTAAAACTAAGAATCAGGCCCATAAAGCAGTTCCAAAATATCTTATACTCACAACCTATAGGTCTAAACACTTTGAACCATTTTGGGTGATCAACACAAACATCAAACATAGAGGGGTTACTTTCATTGGATCCAAGATGGCCGCTCTTTCGGCCCATCTATCATCATCTCCACTTTCGCTCAGTTGATTCTGACACCACAGCTGTATCGTGTGTCTGCTTTCGTCATTGCAACGCTTTAAAACACCAGCTTCAAACTGACACCCAATCTTCACTGTTAGTCATGCGCAGAACTCCATAATGTCCATACTTTATGGCACAAATTACCTGCTCAACACTGTAAAATACTCTGTTAAGAATTCATCAGACACACAGAGAGAGATGACACAGTCCTCAGCCCTTCCTATGGCCTTCAAGCGGTCCTCTGGCTGTGCTAAAGCAGTTTATAGAAGCCTCCCTACATGGACACAGCTTCTGGAATAGTAACTGCTATTTGATCTTACTGCAGGCTCCCTCACTTCTCCGCTTACGTACAGACACTGTGCATGTAACTCACAACACCAATACAGTGCCCTGTATTAGCTAATCCTATTATTTTGACATAATTCGCATGGAATATGTTAAAAACGTTTGGGACAGTCTGGAGGACTATCTCGCCTTTTTACCAGATACACATCAAATTCACTGGTCAATGGGCCAACTAAAATTAACATTATGTTGTTCCATTTTCCCACAGTGAGGGGGATCTGAGGAATTAATCCAGTCATAATTCAATAATCCCTTATAGAAAAAGTGTAGATTGGCAGCATATATTGTCATGTGTCCCGTAAGTGAAAATACACTGACAGGTCTAGAGATCACCTCTGCACACTAACTGACCCTTCATGCATCACATGGCCCTGACAGAATGAATTATGGGTGGGAGGCTAAACTGCCATTCCCCTACCTACTGCATCCTGGGAATAGGTGGCCAAGGCAGCGAGTGCAACTCAGTAAAGCAGGACTCTTGTCAATCATTCTTGTCAAAAAGTATTCTGTTTGCAAATTTCCTCACCAATGGTTAAAATGAGGATTTTATGGAGGGGAAGCTGGTTTTGAGCTCAGTTGAGGAAAAAAAAAAAAAAAAAACATTCCATCTAATAAGTAGCCAAATGTGTCTTTTCTCTCATCGTCTCCAATTTTCATCTTCTAAAAAAGGAAAGTGTTCTCAACAGGACTAACAAGGATGAATAAACTTCAAAAATCTCATTTGAGGGTGGGGTAAGTGGGAGCAACTTGGCCAACACCCAATACCATCATGCAATATATTCCCATTACAAATGGAATGCACAGAAAATTTAGTATCAGTGGCAACATGTGATTGCAGCATTTCCAATTAAACTGGCATTCATCTTGATGCATATCTTATGCACATTACATATGCATGTCATAGAATTTGGCTTCAGAATTCAGGAGGGTAAATTACTTCTGTTGTACCTAATCAGTTTTGTTGCAATGTATTTTTTAATTTGCAACAAACAGATGAGGACAGTGCATGGGGTTTGAACACTTCAATATCTTAAGCATTTGAAGGGATCTAAAATATCTAACCTGAGCATTCTGTCATTAAATAAGAATGAAGAATGTGATGTTGGAAAAGCTGCCAACTTTACCCCATCATATGGAGGTATCTTATGACATTTTATGTAACTGCAATATTAAATGTGTGTCAGTTTAAATTGTATCAATTGGTATCAAAAGCCACAGCAAATCTCACTATATCTCCTACATCTCCTGAGAACCGACAGTATTTTAATTTCATTGTTTCAAGGAGCATCAGATGGAGAAAGTGAGATCTGTGACCCCATCTGGCTGCCACACTACTGGCTGAGTCGTCAAAGTGCAAAATGCGATTAGACCGGAATAAATTAGATTACGGAGCACCCAAGCATCTCAACTCGCCCACATGGAGGAATGCTGCACTGGCTTCAGTGGATAATACCACAAAGCTGTTTTTGACTTCACTCTAACGATGATCAATCCCTTAGCCACTTCATTCCTTTTGCACCCTCTTGAACAGAATAGAATAGAATAGAATAGAATAAACAAGTGGACACGATTTTCACCAAAAAACAAGTCTCAAGGAGTATTAAAGTTTAACTGTAAGGCTCTGATTTGAAAAGTGTAAGGTAAAAAATAATCAAAAAGTGAAAAGCATAGTCCTTAAAATACAGGGAGGCAACTCAATTGTACTTGTAATGTTTAGATTATGTTAAATAAAAAAAAAAAAAAAAAAAAAAAAGACTACTTACTCTGCCTAAAACATGATGCATTAATCAGACCTGCTGCCATAACTGCACACTTCACATACTATTTACACATTTAAGTGTAAAACAGACATTGATTAGCTACTGACAAAGATAGCAGGCGACAATTTCTACACTTCCTAGTGCACATGTGTCAAACTGGTGCCATGGAGGGCCAAGGGTCTGCAGGCTTCCATTACAACTGATTATCCCACCTAATTAGTGAAATTACCTGGTGGAGGTTTTGGTTGAATGACACCCTATAGCTTCTTGGCCCCCCATGGCACCAGTCTGACACCCCTGTCCTAGGGCAAACATCAACTTGAACAGGAGGGAAGGCTGTGTAAGTATGTCTAGAGCATTCACCATCCTCTGAGGCTGATGGGTCAGCTGAGCCAATAAGGCTGTTGATGGTCATATGTAATGGGTATTTATAGGTTAGTACTAGCATAAGCTTCACTTTAGTATTGTATGCTATGAAAATAGCACAAAATATAGAGTGTAATTCATTGCCAATTGTTGTTGAGAGTTGCAGAAAGCCTTGTCACAGCAGTCCTCAGGTGTAAGGGCTAATCTTTACACAGTCATTGATCCTACATCCAATGATCGCTTCGTCTTGCTGTGGATGAGTTCGAGCAAGGCCTCTCTAAGCTGTCAGTGCAGCTCTGGGCAAAGCAGACGTCGATAAGCTTGGGTGGATGGAAACATCCACTTGTGTCCACAGCTCGCCTGCTAGCACATCTCTCTTTGACGCAATATTCACACCCTTGAATATAACCAGAGCCAAGGGAAAAAAAAGAAACTTGAACTATGATCTGTGCACGTATTCTCCTTTCTAATATTACAACTGCTTTGTGGAAATGATATCTCCAGGATGCAGGCAAATCTCATCACTCTTTCCTTTAATATGAAGCCTGTCTTGCCCTCTCTCTGCCATCCCTTGCTAGATGCAATATCTCTCACCACTGTTGCCAGGTCCTATTAAATTAAACTGCTCTCTAATCCAAGCCAGGAATCATTAGCTCACACTCAGCAAGAGTCACTTCATGATAAATACACACCAAACATCAAATTCACAATTCAGACGTGTGCACGGTCACACATGGACACATACACACACACACACGAGCACAAATTCTATTTCCAAAGTCTAATATCAGATTCAGCATCACTGTGTGTTGACAAACACTTTATTACTGCATCAAGCAGTGAGCAGCTTTTTCCACTGAAATTTCAAGGATGGGGAAGAGAACAGGTGGTGCAAGGATTTTCTTTCAGATTCATTACACCGCAAAATGATGCTCTGTCTATATTTATGGGCTGATATCAGCTCCTTAAGTTGGATTTTACATGCCGAGAAGAGCAGTGGAGTATAGTGACCTACTCCCCTGAGAGTTTGGGAGGTGAAATGTGAGGGAAGGCGCTGTGCTGTGTGGATTTTTCAAGGCCTATTATATCATCTTACATAAGAAAGATTAACAGCAGCATAAGAGGGAAGAAAAAACAAAACAAAACACAGCATGCCCTTTCAAAAAGGTTCAAAGATGAAAAATAACCAGAGCAGAGAAAGTGTGCTACTTCAACAAGCAGTGGAGAAACAGAAAAAAGATGTAAGGGGACAAATCAAGAACAAGGACAAGAGGAAGTGCTGAACCTGATTGGAGACGTGAGTGAGAGAGGAGAGAGGAGAGAGATGGAGGGAAGGAGGGCAGGGAGGTGGAGCAGGGCCAGTTGAAAAGTATTTTTAGGAAGATGTTTATTTGTGGGTCTGTGAAACCAACCCGGGTGTATATCTATGAGCCTTGCCATCTCTCTCTCTCTCTCTCTCTCTCTTTCTGTCTCTCTCTGGCTGCCACCATCTGTTGAGGTCTCTCAGGCTTGTCACACTGAGATGAGCTTCATTGCTCAAGCTCTATAAGTAGGGGGTATTTTGCATAGACAGATAAATTCTGCAGATTCACCGCAGCTGGTGCTGGCATCTGAACATTCACATTGCACTGTGTTGTGCCACTCTACCCTGTACTGCAATGCTTTGATACTGATTAGGTGCTTCTAACTTAAATTAGGTCAAATTTGATCAGATTAGATTAACCTTCAATTATGTATGTGGGTTAACAACTAGGGCTGAGCTATATATCATTATCATATTGTTAATTATATATGACCATGCAACATTAATATCTCAGAAGGTAACAATATTAACAATATCAAATTTTAGGGTTAGTCTAAGGCAGTAATTGGTCTGTTCCAATAATAACATACCTTGTAAAGTAACTGAATTTTCTATGTCAAACTGGCATAATGCTGTTTTGTTTGTTTGTTTGAAGAATGCTTATTTTTCACTGTGGCAATACTTTAAATTAAATTGTGAACCCTTGGTCATGTTGTATATCGTATCGCTTTTGAGATATTAGGCATAAATATCTAAATATAAAATTTGTCCATATTGTGCAACCCTAGCAACAACTATAATATGATACAGCAACGTAAAAACATGATGGAAGCAACAATACATGGGGTAACGTTAGTATGAAACTAAGCTAGCTCAAATGACGAATTGTTATGCCTCAGTATATTACCGACAAGGGACGCTTTCACAAACGCTAAATATACTATTGTAACCAACAGCTCTTTAAAAAAAGATATCAAAATCATCTACCTGACCGCTACTATCAAGTTGTGCCGCACAAGTTTGTCGTGGTTTTGGGTCGAGGCCTGCTACAATCACTTCACATCGCTACCGGAAGTCCAACATGGCCGCCAAGCCTGATAACAACCGGCAGCAGAAGCTCCTATGAAGCATGAGAGTGTAAATCTCTCGGACAAAAAAGACAAGCCAGGAACAATGTAACGCAAGGCAGCTTGTGCGTGTATCAAATAAACATTTATACTGGTCATAAGACTGTATTGACTATTGTGGCTTACTGTGTGACTGTCCCAGTTTAGGTGCAGCAGACGTCACTCTCTGTCCGTTGACTTTTAGCTGACAGCTCATTAAAAACACCTGTCCCGCTCGTCCTCGCGACAAGGCCAGCTGGTCGTCAAGGCAACGGCTGGCTTCCTCCCCTCACAGCACCCCCAAGCTAGCTGCAGGCGCCTCAGCGGCAGCTTAAATAGTGCGGTTTTCACACATCCTGCATTTGTTTTCACGGTCGCTATGACGCTTTTTCAGTCGGCATTCAGCTGCTGTATGGTCATATGTGGCAAAAATACATTCATACATGGACGACAGTCTCATTAAATTTGGGTAAGTGTCGGTTTTAGCATCTCGGCCAAGTGATGTTAAAGTTAAATATAACTGGGGGGCGGGGGTGAGGGGGGTAAACTGACCTCCAGTCTGTCACCAATTATAAACACAAATCAATTAAACTTGAATAAAATCATTAATTTATGCTGTGCTCAATTAAAAGAACTTCTAATCACATATATTAACTCCTATCAGGTTGTAACGTAACATATCTATACCAACTAGTTAGCTAGATATCTATTCGCCAACGGTAAAATTATAACCGTTGTAATATTCACGTAAGCCCAGAGTTATTATAGTTTTTATATTTTTTCATTTCAGTTTAGTTTGTATTGTTTAAAAATGTTTAGTCTTGGTTAGGTTTATTAGTTTCAGTATTCGCTTTAGCTTTTTATTATTAGGCTATTATTATTATTATTATTATTATTATTATTATTATTATTATTATATGTCGGTGTTTATCAGGGGCAAGATTTGAGAAGTTCAGAATAGGTATGACAATGCAAACACAACACTTTGTGAAGACAACTGACTCAGTGATGTCGACATCCCAGTCTAAATAAACATTATACACCGACGCCTCCTCATGCTTGTCATGCAAATCAACAAAGACTTAACCTGAAGACATTTTCTGTATTATTATTAGGCTATTATTATTATTATTATTATTATTATTATTATTATTATTATTATTATTGTTATTATTGTTATTATTGTTATTATTATTAGTTGATTTTGTGAGTACACAATATCGTTTCAGTTAGTTTTCTGTTTGTTCCACTAAAGTTTTGTTTTATTTTTATTTCAGTTAACTAAAATGTTTTTGCCACACCTAGTTTTAGTTTTAGTTAACTACAATAACGTTAGCCTACTAAAGTCTATTATAAAAACCGTAATAACCGGACTCAGATCACTTTTATCTTCCCCAGCCTGTGTTTGATGTGAAATTACTGTGTTTAGAGTTGTTACAGGTGAGTTTAGTGGTGATGAAAACCAGACAAAATCTAATGCAGCCTGTATTACAGCTCATAATCAAGATGCAGGGTGAAGGTATATTTAGACAGTCTTTGCGAGGCAGTCGGGGGGTAACTGAAAGACAACACTGAGAAAGTTGCATGACCCTAAAATATCAGCCCACACAGCTTCCAGCAGGACTTGGGAGTGCCAGGTGCCAAGTGCAACTAATGGCCAAGCAGGGTTTACGTTTTGGGCTGTTTTTATACATTACATACATAGTGCTGCTTTGTGTGTGTGCGGAGAGGTGTGTATCCGACAGCCAACTCACTGCTCACACATACTGAACGCATCAATGGGCACTCATTGACAGTGTGACATGGGGTCACCCGGGCTGTCCCGAGTTTCCAAATCCAACCTACCTTCCTCTGCTGCTTCTCCCAGGCAGGGTCCAGCAGCAGGTCCCTGTCCCAATCGTCCTCTTGAGTCATGTACGTGTCTTCATGGTGGATCGTATAGGTGTTGTAGGTCATTTGGGTTTCGACAGCTGTCATCATGCCGCCTCTGTCAGGACTTCTAACGTCCCTCTCAGCTTATAGGAAGAAAAATTAATCAACAATCGGCGGCGGTGTTGTCTGTGTCTGTATAGGCCCTGAGTGCAGGAGCCTCCTTGGGACGAGAGGTCTCGCTGTGGAGAGAGAGACAGAGAGAGAGAGAGGGGCTGCAGAGACCAGACTCCACTGGTGCGAGGTGCCTGTGCGGAGGTGCTGCTCCCACTACCAGAAGACCCTGCCGGCCGGTGCTCCTTTCCTGGTCAAAAGTGGCACACGTGACCGCACCCCAATAAGTATGGGAACCGACAGCCTCAGTATCAGGTTCTGACCCCTAAAAAGGTGTGAGGGGCGGTGCCGGTGCCCAGCGGCAGGGTAAGCAGACTCGCCAGTGGTGAGAAGGCACGTCAATCACGCCCCGTCGCAGCAGAGGGGGTTTTTATGGCCGGCGCTGTGCACCTGTTGCTGTTAGTGACTCTCAATGGCAAACCCAGGTCTCGGATAGTTTCAGGGGTGTTCCAAAAAGCAGGATCAAAGAATTAAATCTCCCATTCTCCAGAAACACTTGTGTGATTTGCTGAGTCTACAGCACAGCTATCCAAGCATCCAAGAAAAGTAGTCCTGAGCCTACTAATGACTGGCAGAGCCTGAAACCACTATAATGCACTGCTGTCAATATGTTAAGAACTCAGTGATAAATAATTAATTTAATGTTAACATAATTTAAAGCTATTTAATTATTTTATTTATAAACTGAACCACAAATGATCAAACTATATATCTCAGGGAAATATTTAGTATTGTAAACTGCTTTTTCAATGAGAATAAAAGAGATCAGACATTTTTCATTGAAAAAAACTACTTTATTTGTAACTTCCATGCAGACTGAACAATGTGTCAGGATATTGGAGAAATGCAAGGAAAGGCATATATGCATACACAAGCCTACAATATTATTTTGGGTTATATCAGGATTGGTCATTCACAGTAAACATTGTCAACTATATCAAACATTTCATCTAATATTTGTCAAATTAAAAGCGCCTCCCATCTTGTGCTGAAACAAATGTCCTTGAAATGATCAGATCCAGATTTCTGGCCTCTGTAAGTAACACACTGACATTCAGTTACCCTTGAAGCACAGCACATCGAGGTGTCTTTGGAAACCAGAATGAGTTATATCATAATTACTTGGCATTTAAATGTAACTACACTTGGCTTGGTCCATTAACCTACTTGGAGAAGCTTAGCTACTGTGTAACTATGTGTAGTTACCATCCGATACATTACTGTGCTACTACTGAGCTCAGGGAATTGAATGAACGAGAGGAATGACGACTGTAAACATCATGCAACTATAAGGTGCAGCAGTCAGTGAGATCCCATAATGCATTGCTCCACAGCAGATGTTAGTAAAGCCTTATTAATAAAAGGGACTATTGCTAAAAGACTGACCTGATGGCTACTAATCATGTTAATGAGGTAATGGCTTAGTTGACCACTGAAACTCTACCTGTTGTAGCATGTCTGACGAAAGTAGGACTTGATATCTCTGATATCTGTAATTGAGTCATGTTTGTATGTGTAAAACCTACCTAATCTCCATTTGCAAACTCAAAGGCAATATGGTCTATGGGTTGTGCTCAAACTAGCAGTGGGTTGTGCTCCAGATGCACATGCCTGCACATTTTACGAAGTACCTACAGCATGATAACAGATGTAACCTGCAGGATCTCTCAAGATAACACAATGCATAGATGCATACTTATAGAGCCTGAGCATCTGGATCACAGCCGGCACATCATCAGCTGTCCAAAACACAGAAGGCAGGAGAGAGTGGGTGGTAAGGAGGGAGGGAGGAGGAGGAGGAGGAGGGGAGGAGGAGGCTGCAGCGAACTCGGCTGTCAGTATGAGTGTGACAGTGAATGTAGAGCAGGGGTTTAGAAATGCATGGCTACATTCAACCAGGCATAGGAGGTCTGGGTTCAAAAGCACCTGAAGCCTTTGAGTGAGGAGCTGGGGAGAAGAGGGGTGTCAAGGGAAGAACTGGAGCACCACACCCTGATCATGGAGGCCGGGAAGGGAGTCGGCCCTATTTATACTCATACTACAGGTGCATCCTTTGAAAGGAAATTATACAGCTATTGGCTTTTATTTGCTTGCCACTTCTCGCAGTGCAATTTGGTGAACCACAGAAAAAGTTTTGAAATGTTTGGAAGAAAACCTAAACATCAATTTTGGTGAAATTCTACAGACATGGAGTGTGTCCAGGAAGATGACACTTAAGCGTCACTGCTGCATTAGCAGACCGCACAATGTGCTGTATTTACACTAAGATACTGGACAATATATCTGTTATGGCAGCCCTTTCAAGCCCGTTCTCCACCTCAGAAAAATAAGATGCCACCACAATGGCCCTCCAAGATCAGGATAGTGAGGTTAGGGAGCAGCATTGGACAGAGGTTCCTTACACTACCAACTCACCTTACAATCAATTCATCTATCCATTCATCCTTCCCTCCTTCTTCATCCCTTCCTTTGTTTATGCAGACAGAAGGCCACACCCTCTTTCTGTCTTGACTCCACGGCGTGTCTCGCAGCTGTCAGAGCAAATGCCGGACAACTCAGTCGACTCTGTGCGAGCTCGTGTGTGCATTTTGTGAGTGTGCGCATTAAGCCATCTTAGCACAAGGACATTCTTAACAGATAACACACATACATGTCAGTCAGACTGCATAGCCCAGCCAGTCCAGCTGATCTGAGTATGTGAGAAATAGAGCTGCCATAGCAGAAAAGTCCTATAGGAACCCTGAGATTGGTGAGAATCTGCAGGTCAGACTGGCCTCATACCCAGGCCTATCTTATAGGATGTTTCTGATAGGCGCACAGGCTGTGAGGGACTCAGAGGTCAGTACACTAGCTCACCTCGATGGTGTGAGGTTGGTTTACATAGACGTGTAGAAAAACAGGAGTGAGACTAAGAGCAAGGTTGAGATCCCTGTCACAGCCATGTAGAACAAACCCAGCATTCACAGTTTAGCAAAGCGACTCGTCCCAACACCGAAGTCTCTGTGTAATGTTATTGTGTCCGGCGGTGAGCCACCACACATTCACTGTCCATTGTCACGCCCGGGGGGTCTCTATGGTTACAAGGGCACATGGGTCAGGTGGGTGGTTCTGGGAAGTTGAGCCTGAGCCAGAGCCACGAACCCAGATCCAAGATGGCGACGGCGGTGGCGGCGGAAGCGCTGTGTGAACGGCGGAAAGGAGAGGCGCAGAGGGAAGGGGAGGGGAGGGGAGGGGGAGGGAAAGGAGTTGAGGAAAGAGAGGAGGGTTTGGAGATGGGGGAGAGAATTGGAGATGGGGGAGAGAAGGGGGGAAGAAGAGAGGGAGGGGGAGGGCGGCGAATACGGCGGTGGAGAGGAGTTGACTAGCGGGTAGGGGAAGGGGAGTCCGCATGTGCCAAGCCTCAACACACCAGTTAATGAAATGCCAGACAAAAACACACATTCTCAGACATCCATACTCTCTGACACACACCCTCAATCCCTCTCTTCTCCCTATACATTCTTACACACTCACACTCACACACACACACACACACACACACACCAGCGGTACAGTGAGACAGAAAGGGCACAGTCAGTTGGATCTTGTGCTGATGCGAGACAGGACAAGTTAGATCACTTGGGGCTGGTGGAAGGGCTGTTGCTACCCCCCTCCTCCCCAAGACATCCCACCCCCCACCCCCACTGACGGGAAGCCCAAGGCTGTAGGTGTGGCGCTGCCATTGCAGGAGAGGAAGAGCTACGGAGGGCAGGGGGGAGGTGGTGATGGCGGAGGAGAGGAGAGGGGAGGAGTGTTCGGTCAAGGCACAGTAAGAGGAGGGGCGGCAGGTGGGGGAGGGTGGGTTCAGGGGGCAGTGCTTTGTTTTGCTTTGTTTATTTCATTTACCTTGGTGGTTGGAGAAAGAGAGAACAAGTTCCCACTGCACTGGCGTCACGCTAAATGTCCTTCCCCCTCACACGCGGATGCACAGTGGCCGTTCCAGATGGCACGGTGACCTAATTCAGTTGAGATAGTTAGTCAGAGCTGGACTGTCAACGGGCTTTTGGCGGCAGAGTACAGATATTAACACATGCAGGTCTAGAGTAGAGTGGACACAGAGACACACGGGGAGGTTTTTGGTGGAGTAAGGAGAGACCAGACCAGACGCACAACCCTCAACCCACCGGCCACAGAACTGCCCCACAGATCAAAATGCAACCAGGCCATTCTATCTGTGTGCCTCTCCCCAGCTCTCAGCACAATGTCACTGCGTGTGTGCAGGTGTTTGTGAGTGTGGTGCCCTCCCTGTGTAAAAAATATCAGCTTCTTGCCTCATTTGGCCAATTTGTAAAAAGGCCACTGCTGTCAGATTAATCAGTGTTATCCTTATGGAGGGACTACACTCCAATAAATGTATGTCAGTATTTATCTTTATGATGCACACAACTTTTTGGTCTCGTTTTCCAGAATTAAATGCTAAAACACATTTTCTTGATTAGCTGAACCCCACTCTTTTAAATAGGCCCTTTTATGGCCGTTTTAAAGATAGCATGACTCAGTGGAGCAAAGATTACCAGAATGAAGCTGCTGGAAGACCATGCAGATTTTGCTTGGTTGAACCAGTGAGGGTTTGCATTGTGGCTTTGCAATAGAGAGGGTCTGCACACAGTTCGAGAGGCTGGAGAGAGAAAGGAGCACCAACCCAGACTTACCCTGACCAAAGAGAGCAAAGCTGGGGCAGCATGTACACCTGTCTCCCCTTGGGTCCCCAGTCAAAAGGGTCTGGTGGTCATTTTACACAAGAGAAACAGGAAGTGGAGAAGAGAAGCGTAAACAAGAAGAAGGGGAAATGTCCAAACCCTTGTGCTTTCGTTTACCACAGTAGTCAGCCAAACATTCTTTATTATAATGGTGTATATAGTATACATATTCTCAATAAAAAGCATGCTGTTTTTTTTACTTTTCTTTTGTCTTTTTTTTTTTTAAAAAAAGGCAAAATTAAAATACTTCTCTAAAAAATACGGTCTCAGACATGGCAAACAAGACATTTCGCAACCACATAATTCTACAAAGGATGCAACTGGTATGTGTATGCGTATATACGACACAGAAAGATTACATTGTGAGATGCAAAAGTCACTTAACCACTAAAAACCACAGGGGAAGAGGGGAAAGGGAAAACAGCGAGGCAGTAAGGTGATTTAAGAAGGTGTGTCTGTGTGTGCATCAGACCGTGGTCAAATAGTTTTTGCAAATAACTCTGAGCAATTGTTTCAAAGAGCTTGGAGTACCAGATTGGTGGGGTTTGCCACACAATATAATAAAATGAAAGGTCACTTTAGTATATTTCTCCATGATTGACAGCTTTTGTGACATTATTTGAAGTATCCCAATGCAGTAAATCCCACCCGTCTGATTCTGCAGCTGGGTTGAAACAAATGCTAAGATTTTTTTGCAATTACTATTTGAAGCAGGTCTGGTAAATAGAAGAGGAAGATTGTTGGGGTAACTCAAAGACACTGCCCCATCTCTCACTTCATTGGTACTATCGCTGTTAGCTTTCTGCTTTAACCAGTGGCTAATCAAGAAATTGTGAGGCAGGCAAGGCCCACTTTGTGGCTTTGAAACCCTATGATGTTAAACTAGTCCTATACAGGAGAGCGGGTCCATGAGAAAGCTCCGCTGTGCTTTGTTCATAGGCTCTCTAGAGGGCCAAGCCCAACATGATTAAAAAGAAATCTGTAAAAAGCACTTAAAAAAATGGGAGATCCCTCCACTAAATGCACTTCACTCAAAGCTTATAGGCACATAGTTGAGCTCATCACATATTGTCATGATTCTAAATAGGATGCAGTCTAAAGTAGCACGATTTTTTGTAAACAGCTCATTCAGTCATCACACGAGGGGTTTTCCATTTATAATTCATTGCACCCCAGGTTGACTTGGATTACATAGAAACTACACTAAAACAAACAAAACACACAATGTAAAAAGGCCTCTGAACATACAGTAGAACTAATATATATATATTTATATATATCTATATATATATATATATATATATATATGTAGATATATATAGATATAGATATATAGATATAGATATATATATATATCTCACACACACACAAATGAATGTCACCGAAATGTGTCTCCTCCCTTTCTGAACTGCTGACACCGAACCTTTACGAGAAGCAGAAGATAAATAGCTGACTGGGTGAAAGCTTACTAAAGCATTAACTTACACAGAATAGAATAGAATAGAACAGAACAGAATAGAATGGAATAGAATAGAGCAGAATAGAATAGAAGAAAGCCTATTTATCTCCACTGAAATTCACTGTCAGAGGTAGGCAGCTGTAGTTAAAGAGAGAGATAGAGAGAGTTGGAGCAGTGTCTTTCTGTGTCTTGGTTACAGTGGAGGCAAGGAAGGGATTTGGAGAAAGGGGTCAAAGAGAAATCCAAACATACATTACAGTACGCATATGTGTGCTTTACGGTTTGTTTCTGCAAGGCGCAGTCATAGCTGCTGCGTTTGTGTGCTGCAAGGTCATCACAGCTTAGGAGCCCGCACATCGCTCTGTCTCTCCCTCATTCACACACACTCATACTACAGTCACATCACATTCAAGACAGACCCCACCATACCCCTATCCCACCCCACCCATCAACCTTGGTTCTGCTGGACACGGTGCAATGCAGCTGGTACAAAACATATGCTTATCTGACTTCCCATCTCATAGGTAAACACATCACAAATCTAAACATTTCAACATAAGGCAAAAAAGGTTTCAAATTAGCTGCCCTAACTTACCATCTAGGCCTAAGGAGAATGGCTGACAGGTTTGAAAACCAATGATTCTGGTATCATAGATTTGGCCTTAGAAAATCATGACTGGTTTATGGAAATAAAGGCATATGAAATGACTGATCTGCTCAGTCAAATACTGGCACAAGTGTGAGAGTGGACTGGCACGATAAAAAGTAAAACTGAGAAGCACTGAGAATGCCCATACAACAGATGAGAACAAACTGTACCCTTCTTGGCTGCACTGTGTGTGAGCAGTCAGGACCAAGGTTAGTTGATTAAGTCCCTCCTAAAGCTGGTTAAACCAAGAAGCCCACAATGAAAACCCCGCCCCGCACACCTAGAAGCCCTACCCACCCTACCACTTACACCCATACACACCCACACAAACACACACAGCTGCTGTAAGGTGGTCAAGATTGGGAGTTTGGTGAGGAAGAGGTGATGGGTCGGGAATGGGGGGTAGCGAGGGTGGGGGGGCAAAGAGTTGTGTGTGACTATCGGAAGGGGGGCTCAGGCGTGTGAAGGGAGAGTTCGGGGCGGCGGAGGATGGCCTCCTTGCGCGTGGGCGGCGGCAACGGCGGCTCATACACCCTGGGCGCGGCCATGGCGGCTGCCACTGCCGCAGCTGCGGGGACCACTGGCCTGAGGGCATCCAGCGTGGCTACCGGCTGGGCAGACATCGTGGGTACGGCTGGCACAGCTGGCACAGCCTGCACTCCCGGCATGCCAGGGAGGGCTGTCACTGTGCTGGGGGGCGGGTAGGCATACTGGAACTGAGGGTACTGTTGCAGCTGCTGGTAGTACTCCGCATAGTACCTGGAAGAGGGGAGGAATGGGTGGGGGGTAGAGGGAATTGGGGGGGAGACAGACAGGTGAGGGGAAGGACAGAGAGAGGAGGTTTTAGGCAGGAGTGCATTATGGTTATAAACCACATAGTTCCATGAAAGGGAAAGAGACAAAGAGAGAAAAGGATTTATGCTTGAGAGCTACAGGGAGATCAAGATGGATGCTCTACTAGTAGTACTCAGTAATAGTACTATTAGTCATCTGCAGTACTTGGGAAAGGCAGGGAAAGACAGGAGAGGAAACAGGACAGTAATGGCATTCATGGAAATACAAAGGGAGTAAGAAGGATGAGATCAAGCAAACAAAAAGCAGGGAAAACATGAATCTGCCATGAAAAATGTGTTCAAAAGAAAAATAGAGGAGGCACAGGAGACAAAGCTCTGGCGGGAATCGGTCTTAGGGCAGCAAGGACAAACATGGCTCCAGATGCTGGAGAGTTGGCCACTCAACTATCTGTGGGCATGTTTTAGTGGTTAATGATTCTGCATTGATTATTGTGTAGCTGAGGGAAGGGAGAGGGAATCAAAGGCCATCTCCTACCTGGCCATGGGATCCTCTGCAGCCTCCACTGCCTCTTCTGCTGCTCGGCCAGCCGGCGTGGGGAGTAGGGGCCGGCGCGGCTTGGCTCTCTGGTACATGAAAGGCTTCATTACTGGGTCGGGTAACAGTGGTGCCGACCTCCGAAGTGGACTCCGGTCTCGCTCGCCTGATTTTGCCACAGCTGCTGCTGCTGCAGCAGCTACCGTCTGCTGCTCGGCCAGAACCTGCTGGCCCTGGGCAAAATAATGTGCCTGCCTGGCTGCCTCAAAGATGGCTGTTGTAGGGTCCGCTGCTCCCATTGCTGCCGCTGCTCCCATGGCGCTTATATGGGCGTACGCTGGCGTGGCCGCACCGTATATTGCTGGAGCTACAGTGTAGGCTGGGTTGACTGCTGCTGCTGCTGTTGGCATCTCTATTCCAGGAGCGGCAGCCAAGTAGACTGGGTGGTTGGCCACAGCTGGGGTGTAAACTGGAGTGGTGTAGGCAGCGGCTGCTGCAGCAGCCGCTGCCGCAGCAGGAGAAGCGGCAACCTGGCCATAGATGTTAGGGGTAACTGAGCTGTACACCTGTGTGGCACCTGATGTCAGAGCCGCTTGATTGGCCACTGTTCCATAGAGCTGACTGGCAACATTAGCACCATACACCTGGCTGGCGAGGGCACCATAAACAGCCGGGTTCACTGGGTTCCCATCCGTGCGTGTGCCAGTGGTAAGCCCAGTGAGAGCTGCATAGGTGGGATCAAACGTGGAGGTGTTGTAGACTGAATTGTGCACACTCTGTTGGACCTGAAGTGGCAAACCGGCGGCTGCAGCAGCGGCGGCAGCCAGAACAGCCGCCTGGCTCTGGTACTGCTCCAGGGAGGGCTTGCCCACAGGGCACTCTCCAGCATAGTGACCCTGCTTCCCACAACTCACACAGGGGATTTTCCCCGTGGGCGTCTGCTTGCTGGGCTGGACCTTGGACAGCTCCACAGAGAGGGGGCGGCCCTTGAAGGAGGTACCGTGGAGGGCCTCGATGGCCTGGAGCGCGTCCTCCTTGTTTTCCATGTGGACAAAGGCATAGCCTGCAGAAGAGGAATGCCTGGCTGTCATTGAGTGCAGGGACAATAGTTAGGATCACAGTGATATGCCACAGGCACACACTCATACTCCTTATTACTCTACATCACAGTATGAATGCAGCCATAATGGAAACAAGTCCACTGTGAGATAGTTGGCAAGACAGGGATGAATGTAATATTGTCATCACACAATAGTGAGAGTTTGCAGTGGTTGAACTGTAGCTTTTTGTTTGTTTCTCTTTACAATACAAGAGAGGAAGGGTATCTGTTTTTGAGCACTGAGAACTCTAGACTGGTATATCATTTGCTGCATGACAAAGCTATGAAGTTGACATAGAACACCTTCAGGCACTATAGGCAATCTGTTATCCTTCACTTCCCTGTATCATCTCTCAACTACTAGCTCTACAGTATTTAGTGAGTTTAAAGAGAACTTGGGAACAATAGGAGTATTTTAAAATTATTTAAATGCAGCTAACAAATCAATTGTCTCACCTTTGACTTTGTCACACTCCAGGACTTTCCCAAATGTCTGGAACAGCTCCTGTAGGTCTTCAGTGGTGCACATCCCACTCAGATTACCTACGAACACCTTGGTGGAGTGCAGCGGCCTGCCCCGTGACTCTTCCACCACCAAATTGCGTCCACGAAACTCTCTTCCATTGAGCTCCCTGATGGCACGCTCGGCGGCTCCCTCGCCCTGCAGGTGGACGAAGGCAAACTGTCGCAGCACACTGCAGCTCACCACTTGGCCATAAGACTCAAAGATGGCCGACAGCTCCTCCTGGGTGGTGTCCAACGCCAAGTTCCCCACAAAGAGCTTCACTGTGTGGCTCTTGTCCATGGCGCTGGAGAGACACAGAGGAGAGGGGAAGGAATAAGCTTGGCTGCAGTGAGAGATAAACTACCTGATTTATTTATCGGCTGTCACAGTTGTAACAACTGAACACAAACAAAGCCACACATTGGGCTTTAGGGTTGTAGGAACAGATAAGGGAGAAAAGCTGCATGATGCACAGAAGTATAAGCAATGTTTTTGCTGCATGGAGGTGCACTACATTTGGACATAGCTGACCCAGCTTTTTCTATATGATTTCAAGCTCCTAGTGTTTAAAAATGTCTGTGGGGGAGGAGTGTTGCTGACACTGAGAGTTGGCTAAGTTTCAATAAAATGAAAGCCATTTTCTCCAACATGCAACAGAGATTCAGCAGAGCATAATAATAACTTGTTTAGCAAATACCCAGTGTTTAAAAAGGGGAAACAAACTACAAGCACATATTATTTGGAAGTTGTAATAGTAAACCTAACACTCTTAAGGATAAGGGATCTGAGAGCAGTCAATGACCGGGCAGATTAAAGCTCAAATGTCACACATTAAAATGCCACACAAACCGCATCTTTTCCCTGTGAGCTAGCTACAGATTAAATCAGATTAGGCAAAGCAGAGGTTGGTTTCCCACAAGAATCTTAAGGATAAAATCACCAGTGAACAGCATGAGCACACAGATTTTTAGCCTCAATTATGAAGAGAATGCACTTCTAATGTCTTTTTTTTTTTTTCTCCATTGTTGTCTGGAACAGGCTACGGCTGTGTGTACAGTCAGGCACTAGTCAAATGAGTCACAGTCATACACAACAGACAGGCCAGGAAAAGGTTGGACTTTACACCAAGTTTGGGAAGTGAGAACAATGAGTAATGGTGTCTGTGTCGTAAATGTAACCCAATCAATCAAACAACTATTTCCTCAATTTCCAAATAGAATCTTGCATTTCATTTCCATGTAAAATTATGGATAAGAAAGTAAAGAATGTCATGCCACAGAAGGGCCCAGTAGCCTCTAATCTGCGGGTCAAACTGCAACAGAGATCCTACAGGTTGGTCAGCACCTTTTCTCCCCCTGAATGACCCAAATGACTGGCTGTAAATCGATGGGCAAAGTGGAACACGACACCAAAGACTGACATGTCTATTTTCTGGTTTAGGCTTTAGCCAGTGACGATCGGCGAGCACGGGATCCTGCGCTTGATTTTTTTTTTTAGGAGAAAATGAGTTAAAAGAGCGGCTAGTTGTGTGCTTTGAGTGTTGCATATGGCTGCTGCATTGAAACTGGGTTCATATGAGGCATCACCAGGGGGAAAGCTGGTTTTCTGATGACGCAGCACGGGGCTGAGTAAACACATTTCCCTGCTCGAGCCATTTCCAAGCAAAAAAATAAAAATACATTAAGCAAAAACGCGCGACGATTTACAAGTTATGCTCGCCAAACCGCTAAACGCATTGTCCACGTTTCCTGCGAGCGTGAATGGCGAAAGAGGGGATGCTTGGTTTCGCTTGCGTGCCTTATAACAAAAACAAGTCAGTCCCAGGGCGAAATGTTCACAGGCTAAAGCGACACATAAACAAATCACACGCTCTAAAATACTCGAGGAAGAAACGTCAGTGCCCGCGCCGTTAACAAAGCCCTGGTTTAAAGACATGGGATCGATACAATGTAACAACGGACAATCACATTTTTTTTTCCGCACAGGAATGAACACAGTGCAACACCGAGCGATTCCAGCGCAACGACACACTCCAACGCTCTTTCTCCCCCGAACATTAACACCGAAAACACCTGAGCATTAACACAAACCATTTACCTTTACATCCCCTGTGATTCAAATGAGAGAATTGCATGAGAAAGGGCTGTAAACGAAGGATCTACCATCTTACCTAAGCGGTGCTGTATTTCAAAATGGTAGCGCCTGCTTCCGTTTGTTAGAATGTCGGGCATTCTGCTGGAGAGGCTGCAGAGGGGAGGAGGAGGAGGGGGTCACCGCTGCACCCAGAGGATGCTGGACCCCCCCGAAAAATGTCAAATTAAATGGCTCAAGTTAATGCAGCACTTACACGGCGCGAGTATGAGCCCGTTTAATAAAGTTAGAGATAGTAGAAACCATACAGGCTATCGCGAAACCGCAGGGTTCAAAGGGTAACTGCACTGAATGGGGAAGCAACAAGTGAAAAAATGCAATTGTGTGGCTGATGATATGCTGTGATACAATTGCAGGGGATAGAACAATTGTAAAATAATTGTGGGCAAAAAAAATATGCATTTGTGCCTGCATTCAAATTTATAGGTAGACTATGCAGTTTCAAGTGGGAGGGAACCCTACCTTGTGATAATAAAAATAATAAATAATAAATAATAAATAATGAATTCCACTCAATTCTCCAAAGAATACAACTTCGGGAGTTCAGGGCAGCTTTTTTACCCCATCATGACCCAGAATATAAGGGCATTTCGCTCTGTTGTTTATGTTTTTGTGCACATTTTACATCAACACACATAGATTCAAGACAGAGAATCAAATGTGTTCCATTAATTCAATGGATTATTGGTCTTGGCATGATCTGCAGGGGTTTGATCCTTCATCCTTAAAACTGCATAGTCTGTCTTTCAGAAATGGAAAGGACACTGAGTGCACACACATTTTGCAAGAAAATCCAGTCAGTTTATTCACAGGCATCACCACACAAGACACATTTCTCAGTTTTCAAATCAATTTAAAACTCAGTGAGTGCTACACTATTGTATGGCAATACAATATCAATCTCTTCAACAAGAAGAAAAATATCTCCCAACAAAGCATGTAGAAGTTTCATAAGTTATTAAATATTGTCTAATTATACTTTGATTGTCACATTCATTCTGACAATATCAGTAAACATGGGATCTGCGTAATAATCTGGCCAAAAAAGTGTTTTCTGTGTTGTGCGTTGTGCAGTGGCTCTGAAGGTGGCTGTTGCAACGATGAAGGAATTCTATCCTGAAACTCCATGTTGACAAGACAGCTGACCATGCAATCCTTTGAGGCTCGCCCCTCTCTCTTTTACACCTCTTGCCCTTTATCTTTGGGCTGGAATTTGACTCTCTCTCTCTCCCACTCTTTTCCAGTTAACCTCTCTTACCCAAGTCACTCACACCACCTTATGGATTTAAAATGAACAGACTGGAGGAGGAATGGATGCAGTTCAGACTTTACATAAGCGTGATGCTTTGGATTATCTGATGAGAATGGGAGGATGGTTTTGATTACAAACATCAGGGATGGATTTTTATTCTGTCCTACTGCTGTTTTCAATGGGATGGAATAGTATCTTGAGCATTTTAATGGCAACTTGATGCCCACTTACTCAAAGCCACTGATTACTGGACTCCGTTCGCCTGAAATGGATTGTTCACGTCTTGCTAGTGGATCAGCATAAATGGATGAAACAGAGGTGTCAACTTTCTAGTTATATTGTGCGTAAAACAATATTATCAGAAATCATCTCGCTAATCAGAGCTGAGTGTTTGCAAAGGCTCAAGCTGTGTTATAATCTGCTTTAGTGCTTTTACAATTCACAAAGCCGGGTGAGAGAACAAGTGCATTTCATTATATCAGTGGACAAAAAAAAAAAAAAAAAATCACAAAAATAAGGCCGCTTTCCTTTGGTCGTTTATCCAGCTGTCTGGATCTATATTCTTCAGTGCTTTGTCTTGCTCCCTGCTTTCCTGACCCTGTATCAACTATCAACAAACGTCCTCTCTATTCGTCTTGGAGACCTTTTCATTTAAACTGCTCAGTGCAGATCATTAGTGTGATGTTTACGTCACAGTTATGACCGGTGTTTGTGTCCGAGGCTCAGAGGTGTGCTGCCGGAGTCTCTGTGCTGGTTTTGTTTCGACCCTTCCCGGCTATCGGCCTGTCTCTCTCCTCCCACAGCGTGACCCCATCACAGGCACAAATCTTCTTGGGATTTTGGAAAAGGCCTGCCGACCGAGCGATGATCCCGCAGGCCAACCTAAAGTGAGAGAGAGTTAGAGATAGAAAACTGGATGAATGAGGAAAAATAGTCTGAAAAAAGAAAAACTGGCTATCCAATGACTGCCTTTTGAATGCAAATACCTTTTTTATTTATTTTTACAGGGATTTCTGCTCACGCACACTTTTATCTGCATTTTTATTTTTCATTTATTTTTTTGCTTTGGTGTCTCTTAAACAAGACCTCAACATGATTTTCTGGTTGAATAAAACAAATACAATATGTACAGGACATCAAATGCATTTTTGGTGTCAATTCTCCCACCTATCCTTTCACCAGGCTGGGTCCCTCACCCAAACCTTTATTTTTCACAGCCATTATCCCACCTTTCCCCAGAGTTTCCAGTCTGTGAAGACAGAGGGTGTCCGCCACGGCCCAGGTCGTCCTCCCCTGCGTCCACCACCAGCGATCGGCCGATCACATCCCACACCTGCCACACAGACGCCAAGGGGACTGATCAAGAGGAAATTCAACCTTGCAGTCTCAAGGTGTTTTGGAAATTAGATGCAGATTTATGAGCCCTTTGCTTTCTAAAGGTCAGTGCAATCATCCGCCTTCGCCAGACTTGGGTCAGATGTGGTTTTATCCTGCTTGGGGCACCACAGAGTGAGCCTGACTGAATCGGGACAATTCAGTTAATATATAATGTAACAGTGGCCAAATGCTGACACACACTCTTTGATGCAGTTTCCAGTCTGAAAGAGATTCCTGCTGAAAGGCAAGTGATGTGAAATCATACATATTTGAGAAGGTGAATATGAAATGTCTGCGTACAGCCAAGATTGTCCAGATTTGGCCGATGTAAATTTAGCTGTCAATCACAGAGAGGTATGCTGAAGTTTCAAAATCTCTACTCTCTATCACTGATTACATTCTTGTGTGTGTGTGTGTGTGTGTGTGTATGTGTGTGTGTGTGTGTGTGTGTATTACCTTTATCTGAGAGTCTTCTAGTCTAAATGAGGCTCTGCCATCCGGTCCAGCAAAAACATTCCCCAGATCACCGACATGCTGAGCAAAAATGTGACAAAAAAACATAAAAACATCATGCAAACCATAACAATTAATACATTAACATTATATAACATGAAAAACAGGCCCTAAGACTCTGGAAACATTTTGTTAAAACAGACCTGCAGAATGTATTGACTGTTTTAGTCATATAGGACATAAAAGGGTGTTATTTATTTGTTGTATTTCCAAATACTCAGTGTCCAGTCGGCATTTTATCTCATTCAGCTCCACCATCTTGTGTTTTTACCCTCATTCCACTTGTTTTAAAATGTTTCTGCACCCTGATACACAGTTCATAGCAAGTACCACAGATGTATAAAGAAAAAAAACAGAAGGACTATATGATGTTATTTTTAGTGCTCTAAGAAATAAATTTGACTTTACCCTCTCAGAGTCCCCTGGTCCACCGTGTCGTCTTCCAAAGGGATTATAGTGCTCTCCACAGCTGGAAAAAATGTAATGTCAAGGTTACGGTAGAAGACAGATTTCATTTCTGTTGATAGAAATATGACAGCTGGCCAGGTCTATTCCATTAAAAGTGTCAAGACTAGTTGACTTGTGAATGTGCTGTTTCTGTTTCTTTTCTGCCTTTGCAAACTGAAGTTCCTTTGAGTCACTAAATCATTTAGCATCTTGGATCTACCCAGGCATTTTAAACTTCAACTGTATTAACCTGCAGCCTAGGCTCATACACTGTAGTGTAAACCACTCCAGGGCCTGAGGAACAAGATTTAGCAAAACAAATTACAGTCTTGTCATATAGGGACCAACCACAAGGCGCATCGCCAAGAAACAAACACAGTTCCCAAAGTTAACGCTGCAGCAGGCATCTTTGCATACTGGCAGCCTCAAACAACAGCAGGAGGCAACAGTTTGAGAAATATGAACTTCAGCACCGAGAAATATCGTAATATGTCATCTGCAGACAGCACAGCCGGCCTGTGACGCTATAAACCAAAGGAAACCAAAGAGACGAAACAGGAGAAAGATCTGATATTGGTCAGTGTCACTTTATCTAGATGGATCACTGCGTGTTGATGTTTCAAAAACAGTTTGCATTTCTCTCTTGATTTTCTATTCATCATTTCCTGCGGGCAGAGAAGGGTCTGACACAAGGGCTAAATCAATTAAATCAAATGAATGTTATAATCAGTGCAAAAAACAGCTGATTCGTAAAATTGTGATTTTGTCTAAGTAAGGTATAATGTTGTAACAGCTGTTGTGCGAATCACCAGTCCCATGATAATGCCTTCAAAGATTTCCATCAGTTAGTAGAAGTAGTTAATGAAAAACAAGAAAAATCTAGATTAGAATCATAGATTCCAAAGTGTTTGGAAGAAAAAAAAAAAAAAGATTTTATATTTTTGCCATTATAACCCCAGCCCTGCTGACACCAGAAATGATTTGGGAAAACAGGATGAATCTGATTGAGGCTGATAAGCTGGGTGTGTGTTATATTTTACATGAAAATCTTGTCTCGAGTGCTGGATGTCCCACCTGAGGCAGTCCTGTGTGAGGTCCCCCAGCGTGTGGACGTGGAGGCCGTGGGGTCCAGGCTCCAGTCCGTCGATGGTCCCGTCGATCAGGGCAGTTCCTCCCGGACAGCTGGAGGAAGCGCACCACCCCCTGGATAGGACCCATCCCGGACAGCATGGCCACTGCTGCACCCAGGTCTGTCAGGGAAACAGAGATGAGGAAAGCACAGAGTAAGGCTGTTTGTTTTTTTTCTTTTGCTCAAGATTTACGCTCTAAAGAGAAATACAAGCACACTCAGCATACACACTGCTCCAGGCCTGTGGTTCCTCACCTTGCTCTGTGCTTCCGATACCCTTCAGTACGGCCCTGCGTCCCGTGCTCTCTATCAGGGCCTGCACCTCCGCAGTGGTCAGAGCCGACTCCACCAACACCTCCTCCTTCCCAACATCGATACTGACCGACTTCACTCCTGCACACAGGTCGACAGACACAAACACACACAACAGACAGGCAAATACACACACACATGCAGGTGGACAGAGACACAGAAACACATAAATACACAGAATAAAAACGCAGAACTCTACAGGAATCAAAAAGCAAGACCTCAGATTGAAGAGAAGAGAAAAACAACAACAAATTTTAGCATATTGCACAACCATGCCCTGTTATTATCTAAGCTGGGACACTGGGCACTAAGAAACAGCCCATGCTACTGCATGTTTAAAGTGATGAGACCTCAAATGACCATGAATATTCTGAATCTGCCCCAGCGTGCTTGTGACTATGCAGTTTCCTCTTGACCGTGACAGATGACAGCAGAAACATTGTTTCTGGAAGGTGAAAGTGAACCACAATAAAAGGCTGTGAGTGCACGTGAACGATAGCACCAACTCGTGTTATTATCAAACATCAGGAACTGTGTTAGCAACTAATAAAATGTCAGTCACAATTTCCAAATCTAGCACTTAATGTATGACACTACAATTTAAGTCGAACTACTGGTGTCCATGCACAAGTCTTGTAGAGCTATTTGGAAAATTCTGACCATTCCTGCAATTTTAATAAACACCAGGCTGATTAATAGGCCTGTTCGACTGTAATTGTATCTTGCAAATGGTTTCCTACCTGGTTTACCTTCCAGTGCTGCTCTAATTTTATTAGCACAGCTCTCGCATGTCATCTGCACTGCAAACTCCAGCTGAGGAGGACAAATAATAGCAGTTTGCTTTAAATTATTCAGCGACAACACATGTAGCTGTCACCCTGAACCGAACGGCACCGCATCAATAAGTTAAAGTAAAGTAAACATGCGCATTATCTAAAGTGCAGCGCAGCAACAGCGTATAACGGCATTTTGGTGCAAAGTGGGATAAGTAAATGTGTCAGCCGTGAGCATTTAGCTACAATAACACATTAACATAAATGCACAAGGCATGGTGTTGTTTTGACAGCTGTTTACACGACTTAGTTGCGGTGGATGCGGCGTGGCTTGAGCCGAAAACGTGAATTTATTGGAGTCAAACCTTGGTCGCTGTGCCCGGGTCCATTTTGGTGTCGTATATCGCCGCTTGGCTGACGAAAGCCGCATTTATTAGACAACTTCCCAGTTTTCTAGAAACGGAAACAAACCTGGCCATGAGCGGCGCCATATTTGTGAGGTCCATAAATGGAGTTTTGAACGTGACTGCCGCCCAGTGGCACAAATGTGTCACTGCAACCAGTTTCTACACGGAGTATATGTTGTCTATATGTTAGAGTTAGGTCGATAAAAAAAAAAAAAAAAAAAAACACTCATAACAAGCATGAAAAAACAATGTGTACTATTTCAGAGCATTACATTATGAACATAACTATTGCAATCCTGTAGTAAACTCTACAAATATACTGTACACCTCTTTGGGCTGGCTTTAGGCAATGCACCTTCTGTGTAGTTAGTTGCAGGTTGCAAACAAAACTCATCATAGTGCTGTTGTGTCACCAGACTCACTCTGAACATTCACAGTTGATTTCTTTCAAAATTATTCAAACGGCATTTTCGTGTTTTAACCAACTTTTGTGCTGTGACACTCCAACACAACTTGCACAAAACAAACACGATTCCCACAGTTGAAGCTGCGGCAGGCATCTTTGCATAGGTGGCAGCCCCAACAGCAAAAGGTAAGTTTGAAATATATGAACTTTAACACCCAGAAATCTCATAATATCTCATCAGCACACTAATGACATATTATCAAATGACAGCACACGGCCAAAGGAAACCAAATTCACATTGCACCTTGTAAAACAAGTCTAGGTTCCTATAGTGATATTATAATGATGCAATAGGACATTAAAAAAATACCATAAATAGGACAAAGTCACTACACAGCCACTGCTGAGTACCACAGAGCCACAGCGACTGCTTACAGGAATCGAGCCAGCTTTGCACAGGGGCGGATTACTGGAGGAGGGGAATATGTGGACACAGAAAACTGTAGCCTATGTGTAAAACTAAACCACTATGGAGATTGTATGCCGTAATGATGATTGCAGTTGTTTTCCGTGCAGTAGCCTCCCTTTCAATTTCATTATGTGTGTAGATTATTGTTGTTACTACGTTGACCTGCAGATTAAAGCACTGTATTTCCAGTATGGGAGACCACCACTAAGCAGATTTTCAAAGTACAGAGGCTCAAAGGAGACCAGTGTGTATGTGTGTGTGTGTGTGTGTGTGTGTGTGTGTGTGTGTGTGTGTGTGTGTGTGTGTTCTCTACACGTCCCTGACATACCTCTTGGTATCCTTTTGAAACAGACAGAAATGAACCACAGGGAGATCGAGAGATGACCGTGATGTGGCGTTTTATCTAGGCTACCCTGCAAACTGTAGAGAGCCTAAAATAAAAGCCTCAAATCTCTCGAGCCAAATCCGGACTCAGAGTTGAGAATAAAACCCTGCACGGAATCACACGTTCACTCCGCGGTACACGTGCACGCTCGTGTTGTGTGGTATTCGGGATATATAGAAGCCTGTCCTTTGCTTCTGTTACAAGAAACTTGAGGTCACTGCATCAAAGTGATACCGAGAGGCCGCGATGCAGCTCTGTTAGAACACAGCTTCTCTCTGTACCTGTTGGCTTGTTGGCTTTGACCTTTGACCCGCCCCCTCCCGTGCCCGGTAACAAGTCTACCGGCTTTGCGAGTGTCCGGTGTCGCTCCAGCAGGGCCCGGCCTGGGTGTGCTGCACATACAAATGAACACAAGCGCACTCAAGCTGGAGAGGCACACAGCACGGCTTCCCAGTGCCCCCCGCCCGACTCCTCACACACACACACACACACATACACTCACACAAACACACACTCACACACACACACGCACATCGCCCACACAGTAGCAGTTAATTTATTCAGTACATGGAAAACTGTCTAAAACCTTTTGCCCTTACGTTGATCCTCTGCACCGAGCTCTCTGTTAAAAGGAGAGAGAGCTCTGCAATGACACCTGAGCCCAAGAGAGTGGGATTTGTGTAATGCACACACACACACACACACACACACACACACACACACACACAAGCACACACACACACACAAGCACAAGAGAAGCCAGCGAGCTGCTTGAAACCTAATCACTACATGAATACTGTCCACAGTATCCGAAACAGAATATGTGGAGTGGGGGGGTGGAGAGACGTAGAGAGACAGAGACAGGGAGAGAGAGAGGGAGAGAAGAAGGAAGGGAGGAGAACATGGAGGAGAGAGCAAGGAAGGGTGGAAAATAGAGAGAGAGAAAGGAAGGGATGGACAGGAGAGGAAGGTGAAAGAAAGAGAGACAACAAGGAAGGGGAACACAGGATAAAAGAGAAAGGGAGAACGTGTGTCTGTGTGTGTGTGTGTGTGTGTGTGTGAGAGAGAGACAGAGAGTGTGTGTGTGTGTGTGTGTGTGTGTGCTCAGAGGGGAGTGCATGGCAGCACTGACAGAGAGTGTTGACAGCCTCTCTGGCTGGAACAGTGGAGGTTTTATTCGTACTAAATGAGGCACCAGCGTCCCCGTTATAGCCCTGACCTGGAGTCTGTTATATCTCCTTATTTGAGAACAAAGACAGTTAAGTCAAAGACAGTGAAGCAGATCCTGATACAGCAGGCGAAACCCTCAACTAGCAGCTCAGAAACCACTCTCAGAATCAGGATCAGATTGTCTGGCCACATCAAAGTAATCTGGTCACATAAAAAAATCAAAAAGTAACAATCTTGAAAATCTTATCTTGAAAATAGTAGCTATGATGTCATTGGTGCTGGTTTGGAACTTTGTATCTCTGTTTCAGACCAACCAACAAAACCAGCCTTGTTTTTAACTGGATGAAAATACATTTATGAGTTTATTTCATGGTTTTTGGAAGAGTTTTATGGGCTAAAGAGGCTGAGGAACCTTCCCGGCACAAAGAGGAACATGCAAGCCTTTTTTGTTTCTATCAGCTCCCATATTTTATCACCCTTTTGCCTTCTGTAACAATTCATTTTACAGCTAAATGTGTACTTTTGTACTTTTTTTATGAGGAAGCTGCACATTGGACTGCTGATAAGCCAAATTTTAACTGCATAGGTGAAATTAACTGAAATATGAAATGAAGGCTCATGATGTAAAACCGCATTGAAGTGCCTTTTTACAATTACAATAACAATTCATACTTAGCAGACGCTTTTATCCAAAGTGACGTACATATGAGATTTTTATACACCACAAGCAAAGAGAGAACAACGACATCAAGTGCTATAAAGCTCTGGTTCTGGTCTTTTAGACTCTACTGACAAAAAAAAACATGGAAGAAATATGAAATTTGATGGTTGATTGTAAGTGATTTGTATCATGGGCTTTACTTATTGATAAATGCTTTTTCCATACTTTTTGTTAATTCAAAGGTCTTCATAGTATATCAGGTAATTTGAAAAAGACATTTAAGTAATAGGTCTATTATCTGTATATGTCTCTCTATCTAGGGCCATATAAAGTTAGTAACTGGAATACTCTGGGTCTAAATATATAACTACAGTACATTGGCAGGCAGTTATATCTAATGTGCCTTATAGCTCCATCAATACAAACATTTTACAGCAATAGCAGCCCCAGAGGGAATCAAGCCAGCGACCCTGGCAGCTTCATTCATGTTTTGCTGGTGGAGCCGTCCAGGACCTTGTGACGTTTAATTATTCAGCCCACCAGAGGAGGAGTAGCGGGGCCTGTTAGCAGTGTGAGGGACCCCGCAGAGGTCAGAGTAATGTCACAGTCCAGCTCGAGTGCACTCCATGTCTGCTGATTGCACCCTGACAGCTCAAATGGAAGATGAAGTGAAGCGTGGCCAGGGGACGGCGCAAGAGCGGAGCCCCCCGCCTCTGGAAGCCTACAAGGTGCAGGGGCCTTGTTTATATAAATGCATGGTCTTTGACTTTGGCCTAGTTTCGCTTTTCCATCAATATCATGCAAGTCAGATCTGGAGCATTCACACGCTGGATAATAGTGGCAATTTCCTATAGAAATCAGTGCCAAGGCCATGGCAAAAAGGGACTATTTCACCGCACCGTGTAAATCATTGTACTGCTTGGTTATGAGTAAAAGCAAAGCGTGCATAAAAGACACGTTCATCTGAAAAGGAAAGTGATTATCAGTCTGAATAAACCATATGAGAGAAAACAGCAAATACAGTTTGAGAGATTTCCCATGAGGCTGCAGTCAAGTCTACACTTTGCCTCACTTCATGTTTCCCTGCTTCCTAATGTCTGGCTGAAGTCAATAAAAGTAATTATAGAAAAAGGTAATGTTCTGAATCGTGGAATAGCAACTAGTAGTCTGGGAATGACTTATTAGAGCTTGCTGTCTTTGAAATGTGATTGTTTTGAGATAAATGCTTGGTCAGTCAAATAAAACCTATTCATAAATAAAACAAAAGTCATTGACAGTCAACCAGCCACATCCCCGCTAACTGAAGTGATGTGAATTCATTGTGGCCTGTGAATGGGAAAAAATAATCATAACTCATCCTTTAGGAAAAAAAAAAAAAATCTTTCCTAGCATTTTCCAATCAAATCAACCACAGACCACAAAGAGGAGAGAGGAAGCAAAAGAAAGCATCCAATCAATCATAAAACATCCACTTAATCATAAATTGCCCGTTCAGCAGAGAGAGGAGTGAAAGCAAGAAACGTCAAATACTGCTGACCCACAAACAGTTAGAAAACAATGCATTACGATGCCAGCGGGGTGTTTAACAAGCTATGGATAAACTCTATAGTCCGTCGCAGAGGATCAATAAGAACAGACTGCACTGCCTAATCAAGGTCTATTGTCCTTCCAACCGTCCCCCCACACAATGACCCGCGTGGAGGAGGCACATGGCGCTGTGTGGCTAACAAACACAACACCTCATTAAATCATTACACCCATGGGTCCGGAGTAGGATCATTACTCAAACGATCTGTTATCTGTCATGAGCCAGTAAGCATCCTTGAACTTGTCTAAAAAGAGGCGCAATGACCCTCCAGTGAATTATTTAGGGATGCAATAATTTAAATACAACAGCAACAGTAGGAATGTGATAATGGCACCATAATAAATCCACCCTAAAACTGGCCATCGAGAGGCCATAAAAAGGTCACGGTTGAAGTATACTTCATTGCGTCCGATGGGAAATTTGGTGGGTGATTGCTATTGTTGCCACAGCCAACATGCACACAGATACAAACACACATGACTGCACACAATCAAACATGAAGAATAATAGAAATCACAAGCCTATATCATAGTCTTAAATAATATAAGCAATATTTTATGCCTGTTGAGCAGTCTGGTGGCAGAGGGGATGAAGCTGGCCCTGCCTCTATTAGACCTGAAGACACAGGTCTCACAGAGCAAGTGCATTGGGATAATTAACATAGACAGAATAAACAAATGAAACCCACTGAATACAAAATAAAAGCTTGCTGCACAGTCCCTCGTAAGTAGCCTACAGGATAAAAGCCCTGTGGCACCAGCCCTTAAAAATAAGATTCAATTAAAAAACTACACTGCACAAGAAATCTGACTGCACACTAGAAAGAGGCACTCTGTTTTATTTGGCAGTCTATCTGAGATTGGTACAAAACAATTCAGCCTGCAAAGGGAGGACCAAGATAAAATTAAAATTTGCTTTGAAGAATATGGGATGGGTCAGATAGTATTTTGACTGTCAATAAGTCCGAATACTGTTGTGATATCACAGGAAGTAAAACAAAACCATTAAGTAGCTCACCATAAAATAACCTAAACCTAACTTTTCTCTAAACTAGCCTGATGCGTCTCATCCTGATGGCGAAGCATGCCTTCAGCGTCAGTCGCAGATGTGAAGAGGCGTGACAAAGCTGCGGTATTTGATAACCTAGGGAAGAAAATTAATGGATTAAAACACAATGGAAGAGCATGTCTCGCTTAATACAATGCAAACATGGAGATATTCATCACTGATGAAGAAGACGTCATCATTCCATTGACAACCTTATAACCACCCCTAAAACAAACCCCTCAGGCCAGTTTATTGTTCCAGATCAAAATCCCCTGATAGCCACACCACTGATGTTTGTCCTGTGTAAACTTTTCAACACCCTGGGTGCTCCTGAAGTCAGCAGTGAGCCAGCAGCCAGCATGAGAGTTTGTCAGGTCCCTCGAGGGGCATGACCAAAGAGGAAAAAGGGTCCAAATATTCTTAACATGCCTGATACTCCTTGGGTCATGTTTTAGCCCGAGCTGGCAAGCAGAGCTGTTTGTCTGTCACCTTGAGGGGCCTGAGATCAGTCCAGCATGGTCACACCTGCAGGGAGAATCTGCTCCCGCTGGGGTTGGTCTCCGAGTCCTCATCACTGATGAAGACATCCTCATCATTGCATTAGCAACTGTGCAATACGTGTGCAGCACAGAAAAAGGGCAATCAGGACAAAAATGATAGAAAAGAAAAGAAAAGAAAATTGTAATTTAACTGTCAAAGAAAAGGGGTAAAATCATACACAGGATAGAATATGAATAAATACATAAATATAGTAGATTTCAAAAATGCTTCAAAAGATGAAATGTCGACTGAAAATGCAAAGAAACTACTAAGAGATGTAACTTTCAGAGAACACATACAACTCGGGATGTGCTTACATCTACGCAGTCAGCAACCAGGCCTTGTTCTGATCAGGAATTTTTATGATATGCAACATATCATAAAAACCCAGATGTGGTCCCATGAGAGAATATCCAATGACGAATGTCCAGAACAATGCACAATCCCCACAGAGAAGAAACATGATTGGTTCTGCTGTCGCTGTGAAGTCACCCTAAAATCTGGAAGCCTGTCTTGCATCGCTGTAGCCACAAACCAGTCCAAGTCCGCCTTTCCCAAGGAACTTTGGGATTTGAATGGTCTCGAAAGGCGGGTAAAAATCCTTCCATATGCTAAAATCTTTGAGTTTTCCGAGGAAGGCAGAGAGTTATATGTGTTAATGTTGTTTGTGTGTCCTCTGAGGGCAAGACCTTGTATTGCTGCCCAGCTTCTAAAAGCGATGCTCAAAAGACACTCGACCTACAAAGGCCACTCGTAGTTTCGGCCTGTGAATGTAATTAAAGTGTTCACAACTGAACAGACCTGTTGAGAATACAAAGACATTTCACTCAAAGATGAAGAGCCTGTCAATGAAGAATCGGTTTTTCATTTGATTTCATTTTACCAGGAGGTCTCATGGAGATTATAACATAATCCAACATATAGAACATGATATACAAAACTTCACAATAAAACAGAAAGACAGCTGTTCAAACACAGTGGCCTCTCGAGAATAACAACTACATGCCTCCATCACCACATTCTTTATGATTCTTCATGATAGATTCATCAGTGGATATAAATGTTTCCAATTTTAGGTCTTTTTGCAAATTGTTCACTGGCTAAGATGTACAGTAGGAAAATGCAGTTTCCCCTAGCTCTGTCAAAACATTAACAAGCAATGATTTGGAAGATGATATGACTGATGACAAGAAATGGTAAGAATCCAAGGTGTAAATATGTCAAACCAGAGCGAAACACAACAAAATAATGACACAAAATGATATTGAATTCGAAGGGAAGGTTGTGCTTCAACAATACGATTCTCAGTGGAGTGCATCACCCAAAATTCAATGGGCAGTTTCAAAAAAATGTGAAAAGGTGGCACATCCCAAATTTTCAAGTCAATTTCCAAGTCATCACACTAGTGTTTGTTGGCCTCACATCACACTAGTGTGATGTAAACAGGTGAAATTGAGAGTATTTTGTCCTCCTTGACTTGAAACTTTGGGATGTGCTACCTTTTTCACATTTCTTGAATAGGCATAAAATAATACTTAAACAAATCAACAGCACAATATGGACAATGCGACTATGCACTGATGAAAGTGATGATGCACAAGATAGATCCATCACACCAGAGGGTTGCTCTGGTGTGATCGATGCTTAAAATCCTTAAAATGAGACATCAGTAGCTCAGACACTGAGACTGAGCAAGATGGGAGTGAACACAGAGTTGTATTAGACTCTTCCTTACAGCCAGCAAACACTGCACAGGAAATATTGACATGTTGAGCATGAGGAGTATTTTGTGTTGCCCCTGCTGTAGGAAACAGACCAGTTGGCGTTTTCCAACTCAAAAGCCTGAGGCAATGGCTTTGCCTGTTCAGATTCCCACTGGTGAGAATACATTGGCAAAGACAGAAGAAGATACTTTAATGCAATGTTGTTCTCTGTTGACACAAGATTTTCAAAAGAATCAAGCTCCATCCTTTTTGTTCCACAGTTTATTGCAGAAATACATATATCCTCCTCCAGTATAAGAATGCAAAGGCAATCCCATGACTAGAGATGGATGCAAGATAAATGACAGGATGTCACAGGACACATCAAATTTGAGGCAGAAATACTGGTTATGGGAGATTGAGGCACCCATATTTATGCAGTCACCTGGGAGGAACTCTTGCTTACTGTGAGAAAATGACAAAGGCTCCCTTTGCTACGAGGTTCATGGGAAACTGGCAGGTGGCAAAACTATGTGCACCAAGCAGTGCACCTCAAACCTGGCATAACAAACAAGAGGTGCATGTGCCATTCATTGCATTCCAGCGTTGCAGATACAACCCCTCTTGGTGTGATCCCGTGACACTGTAAACTGAACTTGTGTTCTGTATCTAAGCAAAGAAACCATGAATTGCAAACTTAATCATAAAATGAATCATAAAATGAACTGATATACAGATGGGAGCTACTCTTACTGAACTCCGGTTTCCACTGAGGAAAAAAAAAAAAACATGAAACATTGAAATGAAACTGAAACATTGAAATGATTTTAAATCTTATGTGAAAGTAAACAGAAAATGAAAAAGATTTGGTGTAGAGGCTTTACTGCCTTACAGACCTGGAGACCAATCCCAGCAGGAGTTGGTCTCCCAGTAGGTGTGACCATGCTGGACTGATCTCAGGTCCCTCAAGGTGACAGACAAACAACTCTGCTCGCTGGCTCGGGCTAAAACATGACCCAAGGAGTATCAGGCATGTTAAGAATATTTGGACCCTTTTTCCTCTTTGGTCATGCCCCTCGAGGGACCTGACAAACTCCCATCCTAGCTGCTGGCTCACCGCTGACTTCAGGAGCACCCAGGGTGTTGAAAAGTTTACACAGGACAAACAGTCATCAGTGGTGTGTTTATCAGGGAATTTTGATCTGGAACAATAAACTGGCCTGAGGGGTTTGTTTTAGGGGTGGTTACAATGTTGTCAATAGAATGATGACGTCTCATTCATCAGTGATAATTATTTCCATGTTTGCATTGTATAGAGCTAGACATGCTCTTCCATTGTGTTTTGATCTCTTCATTCTCATTCCCAGGATATCAAATACGACGCTGAAGTCACGCTTGGACATCAGGATGAGACGCATCGGGCTGGGTTTGAGAAAGCTTAGGTTCAGGCTATTTTATGGTACGCTACTTAATGGTTTTGTTTTACTTCCTATGATATCACGACAGCATTTGGACTTATTGACAGTCAAAATACTATCTGATCCATCCCATATTCTTCATAGATTTAGAAATTTCAGTTTGTGTCTAAAGTACTAATTTTGCCTAATGGATGTATAAATATTATAAATTAGAAGTATATGATAGATGTAGTATGTATTAACCTGGTTAGATAGGTGAGTTAGGCCTGTGTCTTCTAACACTCTACTTTGTGTGTGTGTGTGTGTGTGTGTGTGTGTGTGTGTGTTTTATTTTGTTGCATGATACACTGTATCATTTTGTTTAATGGTTGACTGACTGGATGATTTATTATAAGAACACTGTTCCATCTTTTTACACGTTAGTCCACCCTGTTATATTTGTACATTTTCAGGTCTTTCTGAATGCTGTATGTTAACATTGGTTTACATGGTCAGTGTTTGGTAGTCTTGTTTATATGAGACACACTTTTCATTTTCTGTGACAATCCCATTATCATTTCCTTGTCCTTGTTTTTCCTCTCCATTTCTGTTCTCTGATTGCCTTTAGCTTCTGCTGCCTATAGTTTTTTCTAATTTATCAAATGCCACATGGACATTTATACATGGTGATCATCCCTTGTGACATTTGGGTCACTTGATATATGATATACTGTATATATCTAACTTATCTGTTATCTGAGAGTGTGATTACTCAGAAGATGTTTTCATATCTTTTTGGTGGACACTGGTTGGCACTGCAGTGTGTTGGAAGTCCAGACATTTGGAGTCACTTCTGACATGTGCACTGATAGACTGTTGCACACACCGTTCACCCTGCGCTTCTGATGTTAGACACATTCGCACTTTTTGTCAGTTTAGGGTTTCGTCTCGCGGTTTCTGACATGTTTATGGTTTGAAATGACACAGACACAAAATCATATTGACTGATGTCTGACATCTTTGCAAACACCCTCTGAATCCTGGCAACCCTGTCGCTCAGGTGTGTGAAAGTAATCATCACAGCAGTTCCACTGTCACAACACATTCCCTCTTCCCTCCCATCTTCAGGGTGAGAGTCAGAGAATGCATACTGTATTTCCCTGATTTGTCTCTGAATATTGCAGTGCAAACAGGTTCTACTATGAGCAATGCCTGTGTAACTTCTCATGACACTGATGTATTGTGGACATAAAGATGCCATGCCTCCCATTCAGGAGAAGGGGATTATGCTTGAAAAAAAAAATCCACTCATTATTGGACATATTTTCACTGAATGTGTGTTTGGACTATATTCCTTCAAGTTGTAAATAGTCCTCTCTCCTCCGGAACTACTGACCTACTTCCAAGTTGCCGTATATTTCCAAAATTCTGGACAAATTGGTTACCAATCAAGTCTTTGATATCATAATAAGTAGTAATATTTTTCTCAACTATGTGTGGTTGGAATATATTCAAAGGACTTGAAAAAAAAAAAAAAACATCAAAACAAACAAAGCCTCTGGATTTTGGACAACTCCGGGCCAGGAGAGCTATTGCATTATGCTGAAAGAGTATTGGTGCTCATTATTGGGAATTTGAATGAGGGCGCTCTCAAGATTACATCGCTATGGGCAAGTAGAGGGAATTTGTTGGCTTTGGAATCCATGCGTGAACATCATGAAAGCTGGAGATGTAGGATTTACCTGAAAGAACACTGTAAACAATGTCAGGAAATTTTCTGTTTTATTTGTATTATATCTGATATATGTGCAACTTGTATGTGTTTTTATGAATAATGTACATATTTCTGGTTGAAAACTGTTATGTTATTACTTTGTGTTTATTTAATATAATGTTAAAACATGAGAAAATTGCATTAAACATATCATGGAAAAAAGTTACAATATATTCATCAAGTTTCCATCAGGCAAAGATCACTGCACTCCTTAGTGTCAGTGATGATTTGCTAAAGGCTGCCAACCCTGGTGAATGCACAGTGTTGTTGCTGTGCTGCGTTTAACACTGTTGACCACGACATCTTTCATCCTAGTCATCATCCTGCTGTGGATTTCAGCAGTGGGTAGGAAATACTGGGTCTGTGCTTGCCTTATTCCCTTCCTGTTGAACTAACAGATACTTCTAGTCTCTTTTGGTGAATGTGTTTCATCCCCAGCTCTACAGACATGGGGAGTACCTCAGGGCTCAGTTTTAGGACCTATTTTGTTTTCACCATGCATGCTGTAGGACAAATAATAAACAGCTTCCAGTGTATCTAATGTACCACTGCTATGTGGATGATACACCGCTGTATCTATCCTTTACACATAATGACATGGAAGAGTTGGCTACCCTCTATGATTGTTTAATCATCTGATAACGACAGAAATTTTAATAATCCGCCCTAATTATATGTCAAATACAATTCAGCATCGTATTGGCTCACTGGCATCGATTGTCGGACCTACTTGAAACAACTTGGTGTTATCTTTGATCCTTTGACTATCACATGAAAATGTTTACCAAGTCCTGTTTTCTCTCAGCTGACAAATAGTCTGACAAATACTTAGGGCAAACTTATCACTTCACAACTTGGAGAAAATTATCCACACTTATGTTTTCTCTTGTCTGGACTACTGTAATGCCTTGTTTCCATGTGTCAGTAAATCAGAGATAGCATACCTCCAGCTTTTTCAAAAGAACTTGCAGCAGTGAACATAATTACACCAATTTTGGCTTCCCTACACTGGCTACCGATCTGCGAGACAATTTTCTTTTAAATTATTTTAATTACATACAAAGATTTACATGTTTTACAGCTTTACTTTTAACCATTCCGAGGTCTGGGTTGGTAACTAGGTGTGACTGTGCCACAAAACAAACCTCTTCCCTCTTCACATTAGGTCTGCCCCTTCAGTATGTTGTCTTAAGAGGCTGTTAAACACCTATATGTGCCACCTTCACCTTTTGTATTTGTTTTAACCTTCTTAATCTACACGTTTATGTTGCTGTCTTTGATCCATCATTTTGCAATGTGTATTTTACTTTTTAGTTTTCTTTCCTTGTGGAATGTTTGTATGTGTCACTTTATTGTATATTAATCTATAGTTAAATTATTAAACTGATTTTTATCATTTATGGTGAAGCACAAAAATGCGCAAAAAGGGTTATTATTAGGTCCTATTGCTATTTGTAATATGTTTTCTGTTGGTATCAGTGTATATAGCATCACCTCTTAGTGATGTTCAGTACACTTTTATTCTCTTGTTGCAGCGAGAAAAAAAGTGACAGTCATACAGGTACACTGGCTGCCTCTTGAAAATGTAGGTGCTACTGTTCTGAGAATGGGAGGCTTTGTAACACTGGATGTGAATCTTGTGTGAATTCAGTCTCAGGAGTCTTGTGTACCTGTTTGCTGGTAAAAAGCACTGTGACTCTCCAACTGTTGCTGTTGTGAGATGTTATCTGTGAGGTGTAATTCCATCCAGCATGTTTTATAAACCTGTGGCTTCTTTCCTTTCTTTGGCATGTTGTGTGAACACACAACATGCCAAAGAACAAAGAACAAATACACCCTTTACTGCAGTGTGGATATCATTATATTATTTGATGCCATGCTGCTTGTAAATAGTCTATAGGAGGCTCCAGTAGCTTGTGCATGTAAATCTAGCAAGCAAAAAGCAATAACACAACTCACATCCTCTGTGTCCAGCATCAATCTGCACTTGAGCATCCCGCCCACTCCTTTGGCTGGCAGGATTTACAGATCTCATGAAGGAAACAAACCTAATCCAGACTATCAGCAGAAGCCCAAAACATATTGCCTATGTAGATAAAGCCCAAAACCATGTTATTAACACACACACGCATGAGCAGGGTTATGTGATGAAGCATGAATCACTTCGACCACAGCGTTTGATAATGACATTCACCAGAATTTTTGGACTCTACATCCTCAGTTGCCAAGACTCTACTTGTGCGAGTGTAGCATTCCCTCATAAGTAAAAGATTGGTGATTCAAAAAAAGAAGAAATAGATAAATGTTCACTGTGCAGGAGCCGAATGATTGGCTGTCACTACGGCCATAATTTTGCCCATTTTGGGAGTGATTTCTTGCATTGTCGGATAACAGTGCCTGCCAACATCAAAAGACCACTTAGTAAGGACACAAGTGAGAGAGAAAGAAAGTAAAAGATATGGGGGGGAGGGCTTAATGGCATAAAAATGTAGCATTAATGGCATAAAAACATGAGAGAGAGATTTCCAAACCTCCAAACTCAATCCTCCCAGAGTATTCACATGTGTTATTAATGCAATGGATTCAATGGCAGTGGTAAGCTCTGACTTCCTTTATGGGAATATACACACATTTGATCAGCATGTCATATTGAATTTGAATGGAGTTTATACACAGCGGCCAAGTAATAAATTAAATGCTTAACAATTATAAATGTTACCACTGAATTTCTGCACATGTGATCAGCATGACAGACTTTCTGAAAATGGAATAACAATGTATTTCATATATTTTTAAAAAAATATTTTTACCTTATGTTTGAATCATCAACATGTCTTAAAGAGCATTTTGAAATTATTGATCATTTTCGTTGCCACTGCATATATTAGTTGAGTTAAAACTATAATGGAAGTTGCTAGGGCTTCACTGACTTCAGTGTATTTTATAATCCACTAACTCCTCATGCTATCATTATGAGCTCAAGCATACTTAAAACCTGAATAGAGTATATCCTGTAAACTGTGGCTGAGTTATAAATATAATAGTATAGTGGATATTGCCTCATTGACTTATAAATCATAAAATAAATGTGCTATTTCCTAAAAAAATGCTATGACCATTATGAGAGTGCGCATGTTTGATTGGCATGCCACTTGGTGCATTTTGAAATTTGAATGGAGTTTCTTCTGTATGCAATGGCTGAGTGATAACTTCAATGGCAGTGAATGGGGCTTAATTGACTTCCATGTGTTTTATAACTCTTAAACTGTACATGTTATAATTATGAGCTTTTGCACATTTCAGCGATATGCCAAAGTGAACATTTTGAAATGCTTATGTTGTTTCTACTGAGTACAAAGGTGGTGATAGGGCCTAATTGTCTTCCATATTTTTGTTATAACACTTAAACTATACAATGCACATGTTTGCTTATCTGTAGGCCATACTGTTTGTTTTGTGTACAGTAGCCGAGTTATGATGTATTAGGAAGTTCACAAAAAATTGATGATTGAATTCATCAGGTCGTGACACGGATTTAAGGGGAAATGCCATACTGAAACTGTCCACAAGGGTGAGCGCTTACATTAAACCCCCCAACACTTTGGGGCTCCACTACATGCTAGGCACCATGTGGAAAGTAAAATGAAAAAATTAGTCACTCCAAGAGAAGCACAGGGTGGCAACATTTTACTTGCACAAGTGAAAAAACATTTTGCAAGCAGTGCTAAGTAAAATTCTACAGCGACCCCAAAGAGACCGCGCTCCTCATTTTGTGTCACCACTCATTCTGGGCTATTTTCCTTCCTTTCAAAAAGTAAAGCCATTTCCCATTAGTATTGTAATTGTTCAGGCTAAGGCTATAGCCCAACAGCTACTCTGTCATTAAGTGACTACTGACAAATTTGTGAAATAAATGGTTCTGGAAATGTAAGAGGTTGCAGTGTGAATTATTATTATAATAACATCAGTCAAACTTTGGTCGTTTATTTTTTGGTCCACTGGTTGCATTATGGAGATAATAAGAAGTGCTTTCTACATACATCTATAAATGTATATCTATTTACTTATGCTTGCATTATTAGACTAGTAACAATGCAGTGTGATCAGCCTACCTACCAAATATTACGCTTTATTTCTTTTGTGTTTTATTATGAGGCCTGTGGGCTCTATTCTTTTCATGATAATTAACTGATAATTTTATGTGAAAGTCAATCAAAAAAAAAAAAAAAAAAAAAAAAAAAAAAAAATCCTAAAAGTGCATCCCGACAATGTTTGTCTACATGTTAGCCTATTTAAGCATTAATAACTTAAGATAAATAAATAGATTAAAAATAAATAAATAAATAAATAAAAATAAAAATAGAATGTAGTAGCCAATAATAAAAGTCACAGCCTTTAAATATAATGGTTTGACATGGAACATGGCAATAGGGGGGAAAAATAGCTCATTAAATATGCAGATATGTGCACAATAACTGGAAAGGCAGCCACTGACTTATTCCATACAATAAGATTATATTATAATATTACCGTGACAACACTGGCCTCTAAAAAATACCATTAACTTCAATAGGCCCACCATAAACTCACTGAGAACCATATCAATAATATAGCATATAACAATATAAATACATTAACTATATATAAATATATGAACTATATATAAGAGTATTGTGATTTTCCGTTGAGGTTGTTCCTGCGCACGCGCATATACATGCAGGTGTGTGTGTGTATGTATGTGTGTGTGTGTGTGTGTGTGTGTGTGTGTGTGTGTGTGTGTGTGTGTATGCAGGTTTGTGTGTGTGTGTGTATGTGTGTGTGTGTGTGTGTGTGTGTGTGTGTGTGTGGCATATGTCTCCGTGCGCACGCGTGTCCGTATGCGCGCGTGCCAATAGCCAATACGCTTCTCCGCGTCACGTGCACATTGCGCGCACATTGGCTACGGAGGAGGAGGGGGAGGACGAGGGGTGGTGGGGCGAGCGGGGTGGTAGGGAGGAGCGGAGCTGAGAGAGAGAGAGGGAGAGAGAGAGAGAGAGAGAGAGAGAGAGAGAGAGAGAGAGAGAGAGAGAGAGAGGGGAAAGGAGCGGAAAGACAGTCTCCCGTTTTGTTGCGTGAGGAGTCGCGGAGCGCCCATGACAGACAGCGCGGACCTGCCTCCCCGCTCCGCTGACTGACTGCGACACCTAAACAACAAGCAAACAGCACAACCGACCGGCCGTGCACTTAGACAGAGCCTGAATGAAGGAGAGGAGACAATTCGTCAGGGAGAGAGGGAGCCTTGTCTAAATACAAATTAAAAGAAAAGAAGAAAGAAGACAAGAATTAAAAAAAAAAGAAAAAGAAAAAGCGGGAGGGCAGCAGCCGGGACGCGCTGCCGGTCTGGAGGAAATCACTGCACCGATCACCGCTTCAGCCCTGAGATGACAAAGGTGGGTGACGGTATCCCCATCTTTGTGCCTTGGTGTTACCGTAACAGCATCCCGGTGCCGCTTCTAGTAGTGGACAGCTCTGGCGTGGCGGGCGCCGGCATGGCACACAATAATTAAGAGGGTATTTTAAAAGCGAGAGGCTCGTGTTTGTTTTCTACACCCAGAGGAGCCGGTTGATCACGGTGTGTCTGTGCCCGGGTGTTGTGCCATGTCAGCGCACCTCTTCTCCCCACACACACACACACACACACACACACACTCTCTCTCTCTGTTGTCACAAGCCAAGACGCACCGCTGCCATAGAGAGAGAAAGGAAAGCAAAGCGGTGACACTTTTCTCCCAAAATATAGGTTACTGACGCTCCGTTTTGGAGATTTCCCTCGACCCTCCTGATGTAATCTGATGGCCCACATTTTCGTCTCTGGGTGTGAGATTGCTGGTGGCGATGACATTTCGTTTTATGTCCTGTTAGACGCGTCGTGAAGGTGTGTGTGTGTGCGCGTGTCTGCGTGTGTGTGTGTGTTTGTGTGTGTGTGTGTGCGTGTGATGAAGGGGGGGTTGCTGTGTTTATCGCGATCGTCTCCTTGAGGCTTGTAGGGATGATTGATTTTTGCCCGTTCAATCAGATTAAGACTGTTAACACCTCTGCCGGAGAATTAATTAAATTGCACGCAAAGATTAATCGCGCGGGATATCAGGCTAAATCTTTTTGTGCATCAGGAAGAATACAATTAATGGGAAGTATTAATATCTGGAACAGGATCAATTAGAGTAAGCCCAATTGTTGCCTTTGTGCTGTTCAGTATTTCACAACGCAGTTTTGATTCCCATCCATTAGCTGATTACAGATCACATGTTATTAACAGTGAGTTGGGTGAAGTTTATCTGGCCTGGCCTGATGCGTGTTACATCATTACTATCATTTTGATAATCTCGCAATATGTCACCCTGGTCGGTGTTTGCCAGAGATAACTGGCTCAGTCGGTCCAGCTGATGGATGGAGACGGAACAGTTAGACAATCTGGGTGAGAAAGAAATGGAAAATAGAGGGGAAATGGCTTAACTTTATCAGTCAAGTAGCCGGTTTGATACCATCTGCCCTGGACATAACCTGGACATATGTAATCTGCACACGTCTGCTCACTCATCTCCCTCTTCATCTCTGTAATTCTTCTGCTGCCTGTTTCCTCCTCTGCCTCCACCTTTCTGTGACTGACTGTCCATCTCCTCGGCAATCTGTCTTCAAGAAGTAGGTTAGACGAGGAGAAGGGGGATGGGATGGGACGGGACGGGACGGGACGGGATGGGGTGGGTAACCTCTCCCGGTGACTTAATAAACCCTTTTGCAGCAGGTCATTTACAAGCACAGACCTGAAAAGCCAAAAGGACATGCCAGACGAGCCTGAAGGAAAGGGGAGGGGGGGGGGGCACCCGCTTCCTTCTGGCTTGTCCACAAGAGAAAGACACAAGCCCGGAGTGATGAGTGAGTACGTTTACATGCACACCATATTCCGGTTCGGCTCAATATTCCGGTTAAGGTAACTGCGCCGCGGCAACTGGAATATTCCGTTTACATGTTACTTGGCATGCCCCCGTGTTTCGGCGTATTCCACTCTCTGACGTAATGCGACTTTCAGCCGCGGGGGGCAGCAGTACGCGTATAGGCGTCTGGTCTGCCGGAAAATCAGGCGAAGAAGTCTTCTTCCTCGTCTTCTTCTTCTTTTTCTTCTTCTTCTGTCGCTATTTCTATGTTTTCTCCCATGGATATACTCCGTGATATTTAAGTCTTTCATCAGCTGAAGGTGGACTGCAGTCTCCTGGCTCTTGCTGCTGTTCGCCCTGCCGTTTTCCCCGCTTGCAGGTAACCATAGCAACAAAGACGCCACAGACGCCTTGTGAGTCGAGCATGCGCAGTCATGACTGAATATTCCGGTTCGGGGAGTTTTCCGACTAAGGTGGTTACATGCCCCAATATTCCGGTTGGAACAGGAATATTCCAGGGGGCTTATTCGGAATTCTCTCCAACCGGAATATGACCTTAATCGGGTTCGGTGCGTGTTTACATGACACGTGCGCAACCGGAATATTGTGAATATTCCGGTTAATACAGGAATAAGGTGTGCATGTAAACGTGCTCAATGTGCGCCCTGCTGGAGAATAGCAATGCGGGGGAATAACAAAGGAGATTGGGGTGATGGGTGGGCAGTGGGGGGTGGAGAGGGTGGGGTGAGGGTGTGGGGGGTTTATAACTGTAACACACACACACACTCGTAAATAGATGCTCACAAACACACACACACACACAAAGCTTCTGGAGAAAGTCAATATGATAAAGTGTTTGGCGCTGACTGAGATTCACTGCGTCTCGGTTAAACCTCATCACAGGAGTCTTTTTAGACGTAGGGTGCCCTTTAGGCCGATGTTCTGGGAATAGAGTATATTTATACAATATCAGACTATGATATACAGCTCTGTGGCTGCTTGCTGCACAGCGTCCCTGAAGATAGTAATACCATTCTTTCCTAGGCCCCGGGCCAAGAGCATCACTGTTTACTGTTTTCCTGGAAGCAAAAAAAGCCTCAGACGTGCTGGTATGTAATGTGGATTCCTCCTCCCAGCAGCGGCCAGGTAGTGCACTGATGTCGTTTTGTAGTCGAAAGTTTGCCGGTCCGAGTCTCCAGTGCTGACGGCGCCTTTGTGCAAGAGCATCAGACCTCCATGTAATGATATCAGCTTTTTCCAAGAATAAAAAGCCATATAACTACTCATGTTAACCCACAATAATGCGACGGTGTGCTTGTTACAGGTACACTCTGCAAAACGGCTTGGGGGCTGATCGAAATGACTTCCCTTGAGAATCCCCTTGCAAAATGAATATGCATGTAATCAGCGAGCCGGTCCAACAATGAGAAACGTGTAGACTCCACCATCAAATGCCATGCTTATTACACTTTTCTTTTCGTCAGCTGAATTTAAAGGTGCATGATGCAAAATTGAGGGTTGATTCAAGTCAGGACTGCTTCGATTCAACTAACAAAAAAAAAACCAAAAAAAAAAAAAAACAAGGAATGGAAAAAGCACGTAATTTATCTTTAATGTTAATGTGACTTGAGCCGATGATAATTGAGTCCTCACTGTAATTAACCCTCCAAAATTTTGCATAGTGCACCCTCAGCGGGGATGAATAAAGTTTTATCTTATCTCCTTTTCCAGGAAAGTTTTAGTGAGATTACTTGTCATTTTTAGGAAATATGGCTTTAGGGCACATCTTCGTGAGCTTCCTTGATTTGGTGAACTTTTAAGGAAGCATCAGATTGTTCCTTTGGCCAGGTAGGAAATCATAACCCTTTCTGAACATTTTGCTGGCCATAAGCCACATCTCACAGTAAACCCCCCCACCCCAAAACCCAAACCACTGTCATTTTAATATCCCTGAATGGAAAAGTGAATGACTTGGCATCCTCTATTATCAATAAAGCTTTTAATTAACAAATAAAGCCAATCACAGCAGCACAGTCATGGCGAGCAGCAGAGAGGCACTTGAAAAAGTATTTTGTGCAGTGTAACACGGTTATAACGCGGTGTTTTATCACTCTTTGTTACCATGGAAACCAGCCACATCACGGTACGTGGGACTCAGTCATGTGATGTTTCATAGTGACGCTGTCTAACGCTGCATTCATTTCAAAAACAGCTCAGCCTTGTAAAGAAACAAAAATAAATGTTCGTCCAACTCTGAATTACATCTCAGAATATTACGCATTATTCCAGAGTGTGTGTGCTCTGTGCGACAACAGAGCACACACAAAAAAAAAATCTATGAAAAAAAAACTACCTTTTGTTGTCCATGGTAAGAACTGAATCAATAGCAGAGCGTTTTATTTAATACTCAGGCCAATACAGGTGCATACACTTTTAGTATTGCAGAGTTTCACGCTCTCGTTGGCATCCGGTTTTCCTGACGCCATGAACGCAACATTGTGCGGGTCAGACGTTTACGAGGCGACAATTACGAGTTCCAACGTGCAGTGAACGCAGCCTAAATCCATGTGAGATTTTTGGACAAAGCGGCTTCTTAATAAGGAACGCTCCTACTTGCGCCCTTGCAAATGAGACCGACTCTTGCATTCTTTGCTGTGTGTTTAGCCTGTTTTTTTTTTTTTTTTTTTTTTTTTTTTTTATAGGAGTCACTATTTGGCTGAATAGGCTACATGCTGAGGCATTCACTCGTAATTTTATTTACAAAACAAACTGATAATGGGGATAGGAATTGACAACCGTGGCATATCCAATTCCATGCTCTACCAGAATTAGAGTCACTTTTCTCATTGAGTTTATTTATTAATTTAGGCTTTATTAACCCGGCGAGTTAGGTGAGAATAAATCCTTATTTACAAGGACAGCCTGAAAAGAGGCAGAAAAGGCCTCGGGATTAGGGTGGAAAGGTCAGACTAAACTCTAAAATCCACTACATGAGACAAAAAACATACAGCAGCACCGGAGAGAGTAGAGGAGTTGGTGTTTTATTTTTCTTGAATGTGAAGGAGTTTGACTTGAAATGTGAGCGGGGACATATTGACAACTGGAGCACGTACAGGCGCACGTGTTACCGTGACAACGGGGCGTGAAGACAGCAGGGATCAGTGTAACTTGTGACTGGTGTTTAAGACGGACGTGAACCGGAGTGATCAGAGTGCCTCTGATTAAAAATTTACTTGTGGGCATCTCAGCCACCGCAGAGAAGTGAGGGGAAATGTGTGTGTGTGTGTGTGTGTGTGTGTGTGTGAGAGAGAGAGAGAGAGAGAGAGAGAGAGAGAGAGAGAGAGAGGGAGAGGGAGTGTGTGTATGTCAGAAAGAGAGAGAGAGAGAGAGTGTGTGTGTGTGTTTGTGAGAGACAGAGAGAGAGAGTGTGTATGTGTGTGAGATAGAGAGAGACAGTGTGTGTGTGTGTATGAGAGAGAGAGAGAGAGAGACAGAGTGTGTGTGTGGATGTGAGCCCAGGCGAGATTAATTCCCCATGTTAACAAAACTCCTGGTCTGACCCTGGCCAGTCTGCAATAACCACACACACACACACACACACACACACACACACACACACACACACACACACACACACACACACACTCACAAACAAACACTGAATACTGGCCAGCTTTCACTTAGGTGCATTAGCGCATAGGTGCATTTTGTCTTTATTGTGGCTCTTGCCCAAATCGGTTTGTACACACACACACACACACACACACACACAAGGCTGACCAGATGAAGGTGCGGTGATACATTCAGTGTGTGTGTGTGTGTGTGTGTGTGTGTCCTTGCCAGTAATCTCTTACTTTCCATGCTGCTGCACAGTTTCGGGACAAAAGGCACAAAACTCCAAGACCTCCTCCGCTGAGCCTGTTAGCCTCGTTAAACAAAGTTTACCCGAGTCTGAAGCAAACTTGGGCTTCTTTAAATCTGCCAGACTTCTGCCGCTGCCCACCTCTAAATCAGCCATTTGCTTGCAAGGTTTACTCCCAAACTCCTGACGAGGGACGGAGGCTTTAAAATGATGAAAAAGTGCCTCGCCTTCTTCCTGTGTGAGAAATGTTAAAGCCTCTTATTGTGGCGGCGTCCTAACAAGGTTTTGCTCTGACTTTGGCTGCTGGTGCCAGATGAAAACAGATGGACAGGGGTTTTGCAGGGGTTCGGGCCCGGGGCCAGCGAGCCGCCCTTGATGCGAACGTTTTTTTTTTTTTTTGTTTTGTTTTTTTTTTCATCGACTTGTAGATGTCCGAGAGCCAGATTCCAGCAGACCCGGGATTAAATGGTCTGGCGGTGGGAGATTACGGAGTCAAAAGTCCTATATCTGGACGGCCCTGTGGTGCATCACAACACGAAGGGCGTCGTGCCCCCATCCAGTGCGGCGGGAGGCCTGGGCATCTGCTCGCTGATCACCTGGCGGCTCTAAACGGCGTGGCTGAACGGTGAACAGCGTAAGTCCAAAATGCCTCGATGCCAACGCTGGAAACCGCCAGCTGGAAAGTCCTCGCCTGGAAAATATCGGCAGCTCTGACAAATACGAGCATTTTTTTCTAAGTTAAGGCTGAAAATAGTGTAAACGAATGCGAAATTTACTAAGAACTTGGTCAAATTGGTCAAATAACGTTTAGAATGAAGTAGGGCAACAGCTAACAGTTATATTGATGTGGATTCAGCCATTCAAATACCCAAATGCCAACATCTTCATGATTCATGACCAAAGATTAACGATCAAATGATGATCAAAAGTGCAATCTGTAATTCTGTCAGTGTATGGAGAGGGAAGCTCCTCGGTTTTTCTTGTGATTGGATGATTCCTAACTTCTGCCGTCGCCTTTGAACAGACGCTCTGGGAGCTCAGCAGCTGACGTCCATGCTCAGCTTTGTTAAGCGCCAGGCACTGTGGTGTTTCTGCGCTGCACTTTTCCCAGAAATCACTCGGCAATAAAACAGGGTGGGCAGCAGTATGACGTCTTTTTCCTTGAATTTTCTGCTGCTTAAGTGTTTCTGTATGTTGTGCTTTTTTCTTTTTTTTTTTTTTTTAAGAAAAGCAGCTCCTAGTCCTCCACTGATGTGTGATTTTCTCCATTTTCATAACTGTGTCTAATCTGTCCTGCATGAGCCAATAAAAAACAAGGACAGGAACAGTTGGCATGCTGCTCTATCCTGGAGGCACGGTTGAATTAGGTGATTGTTGATCACAGTTGTGATTGGAAATGCTGAGCGTTGTATTTACGATCCAGCGTTGCGCTCAAAGCGGTGCTGTTCCCACGAACCCCCGAGGAAACACAAACCTCTCGGAGGAGAGAAAGGCAAAACTCAAATTGCACAGAAAACGACATCAAACAGAAAGCAGTCATCTAACAAGAACAAATGAGTAAGGACACACCGTGTCGGCTATCAGCTGAACAGACTATTTCTATAACAACAAGCCATTTGATGCTTTATCTGCATCAGTCACATTAAATAATCTGGGAGCCAGACACTCAAAACTGAATATCGCTTTTCATTTCGTGAGTCGGGGAAGGGCTTCAGCACAAAGCTGCGGGTGTGATGAATGTGTGACACCAGCTCCTTAAACGACATTTTACAACAGCTGGAAGTGACAAGGCACTTTCTCGTCACGGTCTCGTTTTAGTTGTTCCTGAACGGCTCAACACTGACAGTCCGTCTCTGAAACTACTAACACTTGTAGCCAATGCATTTACCGAGTGTGCCAAACTGAATGCACATTCTCTGCTTTCTACTTTACACACCTTTTGCAAAACGGTAAACATTGATCTCTGCATTATTACACCGTTTGGACAGTTGCCTTTCCACAGTGATGTATAACGTTTTGCTGGTTTGGTGTAAGGTTTTGTGCTTAGTGTGTTTGCAAAAAATAGCCTATCGTTTCAAAGATAGTGCCTAAGCAATCATAAAAAACCCTCTAATATTGTGTGTCCACAGTGGCTGCCGATTCTGCTTTCTTGCTGAGTAAAGCCGAACAAGAAGTAGTACTTATTTAGCAGTTTTACATTATGGAGATGCCTGAAAGAGTCTTCCAGGACTGAGTCTTTTCTCTCTTATTGAACTGAGCTTAGCATTTTATTGCATTCGATTATTATGTAGTAGCCTACACTGAGAGAGTTTTCTAGGACTAAATAATGGAAATCGTCCACGGCTGAGCGGCGCAAAAAATGCATAACTGTATTTTTGGGTCAAATATTGCAATGGCTCGATGAATTGAAATGAGTAGACGAGTTGAAAACATGACGGAGGATTCATTTGAGGGGTAAAATGAGATGAAAATGCTCAGGATTTGGTCAGTTTTGAAAACAATGAAAGGGATTTTTACGCCAGAATAGTTTATTTTGGAGGCAACCTGGATTATTTATCACGGCTTCTTGAGATTTGGTGGTTGTGCTGTCAATGCAGCAGATGAGTTTTACTTTATTTTATTTTCGTTTTGTTTGACTCATTCTCAGAAATCGTTGGAGGAGATCCGTCTGTCTGTTGCCCTTCCTAAGTTTTCTTCCATTTGTTTTTCCGAATGACAATTTCGTGGGAGTTTTTCCTTGAAAATCTGCAGTTGGAAGGTGTCATTTTTCATTTTACTGTGTTAAAATGTGGATCCTTTCCTTTCCTTCTTCTCCTTTCCTTCCTATTCTTCTTTCCATTCTGTTCCTTTCCTTTCTTTTCCTTCCCTCCCATTTACTTATTCTTTCCTTTCCTTCCCATTCTTCTTTCCTTTCCTTTCCTTCCATTTACTTCTTCTCCTTTCCTTTCCTTTCTTGTTTACATTCTGTTCCTTTCCTTCTTCTCCCCTTTTCTTCTGTGCTTTTGTTTCATTGGCTTCTTCGTCTTTCCTCTCTTTTCCTTTCCTTTCTTCTTTCATCTCCTTCCTTTTCTGTCTTCTTTCCTCACCTTTCCTTACATTTACTCTCCTTTCCCTTCCTTGCCTTTCTTCTTTCCTTTCCTTTCCTTTCCTTTCCTTACCTTTCTTTACCTTTGTCCTTTCCTTTCCTTTCCTTCCATTCCCTTTCCTCTCCTCTCCTTTCCTTTCCTTTCCTTTCTGCTTTCTTTTCCTTTCCTTTCCTTTCCTTTGCTTTCCTTTACTTTCCTTTCCTTTCTTTCCTTTCCTTTTCCTTTTCTTCCATTCCCTTTCCTTTCCTTTCCTTTCCTTTCTTTACCTTTCTGTTTTCCTTTCCTTTCATTCCCTTTCCTTTCCTTTCCTTTCTTTACCTTTCTGTTTTCCTTTCCTTTCCTTTCCTTTCCTCTCCTTTCCTTTCCTTTCTTTCAATTCCTCTCCTCACCTCTCCTTTCCTTTCTTTTCCTTTCCTTTCCTTTCCTTTCCTTTCCTTTCTGCTTTCCTTTCCTTTCCTTCCCCTCTTCTCCTTTCCTTTCTTTTCCTTTCCTGAACATCATGCACACCACAAGATGTTAGAAAAGCAAACCTCTCTCTGTTCGAGACTAAATTAAAATGAAAAAGTCGTTGTTTGCCCCACACCTCTTTCATCCTGGAGCAATAAAGCTCGTCTAATAAACTGGAGGAACTTAATAAGTGTGTGATCTCTCCGGGCAGGGAAGTAAAACCTCCGTAAAGCACACAAGGTGTTTCCTCTGGAGTCGTACAATCCCTGCCAGTGTCAGTTAGAGCCGGCAGCAGCGGAGGGAAGGATTTTCCCCTTGGTAAGGCCCAGAGGGGCACTGAGGATTGTTTTCAACCTGCAGTGTGTGTGTGTGTGTGTGTGTGTGTGTGTGTGTGTTTCTGGGGCATGCTTGCCTGTGTGTATGAATATGCGTGTGTCTGTTTGCGCTAAACAGAGTGTGCATATGGTGTCGTAGGGTTTGCCGGCTTGTTTGTCTGTGTTCGTATGCTGTGTGTGTCTGCGCATATATGCTTTATGTGTGTGTGTGTGTGTGTGTGTGCATAGAATCGGTGAGAGGTTGGGGGTGGGGGTGTAGAGGGCACCCTCCCCTTGGGGATCCAGTCTGGCCCGTTAATTAATCCGTCTTCAGGCCAGAGGGTCTCTGTTATCAGGCCATTACAGAGAGCCTAGCTGCGTCCAAACAGCATGATCACACAGCACAGTGCACACAGGTACACACACACACACAGTAAATACAGCGTATGTGCACATTTGTGTGTTTACTGTGTGTACACAAGTGCATACACCAATGCATACACACACACCTGTATATGTGCACATACACTTGCACACAAAAACTCCTCACAAAAGCCTTCTCTTTCTTTCCCTCTGTTTCTCTCTCTCTCTCTCTCTCCCTCAAACACACGCACACACACGCGCACACACACACACACACACACACATGAGCATCTCTCCGGCTGGCTGAGTACAGAGGAGTCTGGGTCTTTGCCTGCGATGCTCGAGTGGCGTGTGAAATCTGATTACAGTCTTACACAGCTTCCCTGTGCAACGGGAGGGCTATCACTGTTACTGCCGCTTCGCCTCGCCTGCCCCGTCTCCTCGCTCTCCCCTCAGTGCTTCTCTCTTAATGACGCATGGCTTAATGGCGCCCCGGGGTCAGAGACACTGTCCTGTAACCAAAATGTTGCGGATTTGATCCCTGCCAATGCTGCCATGCCGTCCCGATGAAGTGCTCTTGAGCAGGACGCCTCTGAAAACCATGAGTCCAGAACCAGGCAGGGAAAAAATAGTTCATGGAAAAAAATAAAGACCCTTTTTTTTTTTTTTTTTTTTTAATTTAGGCTTAAAACAAGTTAAAAAAAAAAAAAAAAAAAAAGCTTTCCCTTTTGCAGGACCAAAGTAAAAAAGTAATAAATAAATAAATACATAAATAAATAAAAATGATAAGAATATTAAATACATTTAAAACAACTTAACAAATGTTATGAATTATGTAGACCAAAATATTTACAAAAATATATGTTGTATTTAAAACTTGTGTGTTTATGCTGTCCAACAAAATAAATTAAAAAAAAAAAAGAAAATTAAAAGCATCTACTTAAGCCAAAGTAGTGATTTAAAAAAATATGTATATATATTTTTAAGAATCAAAAACAAAATGGAATTTAATTGGGGGCTTTGAGGATATTATATGGAAAAAAAAAAAACCACACTTGGGCTTGAGAGTTTAAGAGAATTAAAGGAACAATCCGCCCAAAAACATTTTCTAGGTGGATGTTAGAAAAAGCTGTTTTGTGATGCACTGGCGTGTTTCACGCTGGCTCCCTGCTGGATTTGATTTTAAGGTTTTATTCTTAACATACAAAGGCTGGCATGGTTTGGCTGCTACACACATTTTGGAGCGTTTGACCTGATATCAGCAGCCCCGCAGCTTCAGATCAGACAGCAGAGCGAAACTAAAGGTGACAGGGCTTTGCTGTCTGGGCTCCTCGGCTCTGGAACAGCCTCCCCGATTCCGTCCGAATGGCCAGATCTGTCTCTCAACTCAGAATATATTAAAAACACACTTCCTTAGGAAATTTAAGCAATGTTATTCATGGCTTTCGTTCCCTTTTACTTCTGTGATTACCATATATTTATGCCCTGGCTTGTTCTATAGGAATTTATCACAATGTCATGTTTTGCTATCATGCACAGCACTTAGAAACTCCATACAACCCCAATTCAAAAAGTGCTAGATAAATTAATTTTTTATTATTATTATTATATTAATTTCCTTAATCCTGCTGATAAATGGCCAAACACAGAAAGCATGATGTCACGCTGGCATGTGCAGCTACAGTGGAGACTGATAGCAGAGATGACCGAGGTATAAGAGAGACAACCAGGTGAGCGGGAATCAGAGCCTCTGATTGGTTCTCTGGATGATGGATACTGGAAGGCAGATGAGCTGGTAGGTGGAAAGTAACCTCGAGTGTCTTAGAGCGAATAGCCAAAACATGAATGAAGCTGTAGGAAATGAAGCCTGCACTGATAGGATGCAAAGAGCCCATGGAGAAGGGGGACGACTTCTGATTGGCTGGAAAAAGGAATGAGCTTGTCTCCCTGATTGAACTTAAACCGATTTACATTTTTGCCGGTTTACCAATGTAAATATTTCAACGGTTCAGAATCACAAAGCAGGAGTTTTGACCACTTTGACCTGATGTTCATGGATTAGACGGGGAGAAATCCATTGTTAAAAGAGGCAGAGACACGGATTCCTCCAGCGACAGCAACCTCCGCAGACCAGAATGCAATGCAGCCACACAACATTTTGAATTAGGGGCACGACTCCGACCTTTTCCCCCACTGGAAAAACTCAGTCTATTGCTCTTACTGTCATTCCTGCTATCACTATGAATAATTCTTTCTCCACCTGTGAGGGATGCTGAGAGGCAAACGTAGGAAATCCGTAACTGAAGTAGACGAAGCAGAGCCCACCAAAAAAAAAACACAGTTCATCACAAAATAACTAATTTGACAGTTTTGTTAATAATTTACATCTCAGCCGAAGGTCTAAAAAGCCAAATGCCATGAATTAAAGAACAGAAAAATGCGGGATAACACAATAAAGTCCTACGGCGTGCTTCCGCTGCCGTCCCTTGTGGAAACGGGAAGGGGGCGTCGAGACAGCAGAATAAAAGAAGGAGAATATTGCAGCGGCTTGAGCTACAACCAGCAGTAAACAACACAGCAGAGAGTCATCATCAGGATTATTACCCCCCTACAAGGTGCCATCATCCAGGAATATTACTGGCCGATGTCAGGATGAATATGGAAATCAAATATCATACCGCAGGACTGTGTAAAAGAGTCTGCACTGCAAAATATGTCCATGTTAACAAGCCATTCTCACATCAAGGTAAAAAAAAAAAAAAAAAAAAAAAAAAAATCCGCCTGTCCCATTTGTTCCAGGAATTTTTCTTTTAGTAGATTTTAAATTTTAATTATTTGTAAATAAGAACTTGTTCTTAATGATTTGCCTGGTTAAATAAAGGTTAAATAAAATAAATAAATAAATAAATAAATAAATATATTTTTTTTTAATTTATTGATTTCAAAGATGGACAGGTGTGATAAAAAAAAACACTATTTTCCAACAACAAACATTTTTTCCTCACATACAAAATGAATACATAATTATCACAGGCACAGATACAAAAATTAATTATTAATAAAAGACAAACACACAACCGAAACACCAAAACAAGAGGTCCATATCATCAGACATCACAGGGGTAATCAGGCATAACGAAGGGATATTTTTTTTTTTTTTCTGCAGTAGAAATATGTTGAAACATGACAGAATAAGGCAGATCAGGCCTGTAGCATCAAGAAAATGACACTTGGCTCAAGACAATTCTGGAAACATGATATCATCCCCCCTTTTTTTTTTATCTTGTTTGAAGATTTTTAACAATGAATATGAGACTAAATGACTTGTTAAGGTGTTTTTTTTGCAGCATAACCATCATCATCACCATCACCGGCGGGACGATGGGTTTCGTTTGGGTCTGTAACGGGACGCTCTGGGTAAAAGCCTCCTCCGCACATCGTACTGTACGTCCCGGTCCGTGGTCAGAGCCTCTTGTTTTTCCTTCTTATCCCCCTCCGTTTGGCATTTAAGCGACTTGCCCATGTTCCTTGGCCTACCTTCTCTCGCTGCATGATCATGTGCCTGCCAAGTCCCTGCTGTCCACTTCTCTCTTTTTACCCTGCTGCTTTGTTCCTTCCGTCCCTGTCCTTGCCTTATCTCCCTTCTGTTTAACCCCACCGCGATGCTCCGGGAAATAAAGAGAAGACGGCTTAGCGATGACCTCCAGTTGATCGCCACCGTAGCTCCTCTTGATGAATTTTAACAAAGCGGCCATATGGTGTATTTTTAGGCAATTTATTCATCTCAACCCCACTTATTATTATTCATGCAGTGAGGCTTTATTATAAATTTATATGTAGCTGTGGAAAAAAAGGGGGGAGCACAAACAAAAAAGCATGTTGGCCGTCCACCACGTCCCTGCGCCTCATCCTTGACTCCTCATCCGTCTCCCCTCCCTTGTTTTTTTTTTTTTTTTTTTATTACCCCTTCTCCTTCGTCTCGCTCCATCGTCTCCTCTCTCTTCCAGCAAAGCTTCGCCACTGGCAATGCGCCATCTGCTTTTGACATTTTTAGAATGAGGAGAACTTGTGAGAACAGCGCGTTTATTGTTCCATTGTGGTTAATTATTCAGACTCGGGCTCCCCATTCAGAGCGGCCGACTATCTGGAGGCACAAAGCACAGTCGACGCTCTGTGAAGACGAAGGAATTCAGAGCCCATCATCCCAATTCTGCTCCGTCCCGATCCGGAACTGACAGATCCAGCGGAGAATTGTTTTGACGGACAGGGATGGATTTAGCGCCTCGACTGTAGCGAAACTCCGCTTTGTCAGGGGAGCTGGAAGTGACGAAAAGATAACCCTTGATCGCGTGTTTACCGGATAGCTTGCCACTTCTTTGCCACGCCAGTCAACGTGTTTCCCGAACTCTCTTGAGTCGAGTGTCATTTTCCTGAACCTGGTGGGCTGATCTGCCTTCTTCTTGCCTTGTTTCAGCATATTTATACTTTTTCCCCCCACAAAAGTGAAACTGCGTTGGGAACAACTGGGATTATCTCATCCCACCGGTAGATTTTTTTTTTTTTTCACTTGTTTGAAGAAAAACAAAATGTCAGAGACTTGATGTGTGACTAAATGTCTCGTTGAGCTGACAACGAGATTTTTGGTAGAAGCCTGAACGGGTGACTCAGAGGACAGTCTTCCAAAACAGGAAGAAAACATCATCTTGACTGTACATCTCCAGCTGAGTCGCGGCAAAAAAACAGAACTTAGCCACTCCCCTGTTGTTTAAAAATTTCATATCCGGATGGAAACGCTACCTCGGTGCAGGATGGGCTTTTTTAGAGCTGCACAGCAGTCAGTTCTGACAGCCTACAGGCACCGCAAAGCGACTGCCAGTGTAGTTTTAAAGAGAGGCCCACCAGTCGGTAACAACAGTGAGGATTAATCCCTCCCTGCAACCACTCGGCCGCTGAATATGAAACTAAATTACTTGTTAAAATGCAGATTTTGCAGTGCAGAGATGGGAGTTTAATTGAAAGTGAAACATGCAGGTAGCTCCATGCGCAGACGAGACGTTTATGGCAGAGAGAGGGAAAGAGCAGCTGTTAGGTTGTGTACACCGTTCAGCTAAAATCTCATCACTCCATCTATGTATGTGCCATTATGTCTGTCATTTCAAGTGTGCTGTCTGACACAATTCATTTAACGTCATATCAGTCTCCTTCCCCCTTTTCTCCTCTGCTGGAATCAAGTGTAATTCTTTTATTGCGGCAGAACACAAACAACGAGCGCAGAAATATATTTATTTTTAGTTGCGGCCGCGAAACCGTCCTCACATCTCTTATTCTCTGTCTGGGCATTTTTTAATATTCTCTTTAGACTGAGTAACATTTACTGCCCGTCCTCTGTGAAGCGCCTCGGTTTACCAGGCCTAATCAGAACTGGACATCCTTTCTGCCAAGACCTCTCGCTAATTACCCCTCGAGTTATCCTGAAACACCGACCGCAATATTATCGCTGATTTGCTTTTTAATTCCCCAATTATCACCGCAAACGCAACGCGAATTAACAAGGGCCCTCTCTTCTATCAATATGATAAACGGGGTGATGCACTCGCCTCGGCAATAATCAACAAACTAGACACCCAATTAAGCCCATTTGACCCAGTCATAATTGGGTGTGAATGAGGACGGCGCCTTTTCGAGCGGCGCATTATCGCTTGAAGGGATTTTCACTATCACAGCGGTGTTATATTGATCTGCCGCACATTGATCTTACTTATTGCCGCTCGTGTGGAGTTTATTGGTTCATTAGCCTATGTTGTGTTAGTAAACATAGCTTTGTGTGTGTGTGTGTGTGTGTGTGTGTAAGGCAGGCAGTGTCATGGTTCAGTCTGAGTGATAATGATATTTGTTTGCAAAATCTCATCGGGGCGTAATGAAAGTAGTTTTGTGCGTAGCGCGTGCACGTTCCCTGTGCTGCAGACAATCACGAAGCCCTTTCGCTTGTAAGTCTTGTGCCACTTGCTCGACACTTTCACCCAAGGCACCTTACAGTCCCATGAATACATAAATTTTAAATATGAGCGGCTCCGGTAGCATTTGAACTCCTTCCTCGGATGCCCTTTTGAACGCCGGAAAATTCCTCATGCGAAAGGCCACTCGTTTCTTAATTTGACACCTACAGCGCTTTTCCAGCCGCAGGTTTATCCATGTCAGCCTTTTGTTCACCACATATTTTCTCTTGTCAGCAGCGGTTGCTTACCAGATAGGACCCTCAGATGCCTCGTTACACACGGCTAGCATCACACTAGCATCTGGGACCTGAGCTCAGTGTAAACGGGTGTTTCAGCTCTGATCTGCACATGTGTAAATAGGTTCATTTTCTGGCCTGCTTAAGGCATTATGAAGGAATTTATGACGGCTTGCCTCCCTCATTGGTGACTTCAGCGACCCTGAGTCACACCAGAGGAAATCTGTCTGTTTCCGGCCATAGAATAATCTGCGTATTTAAGTGACAGGAATCTTTTGATTTATTTCCCATTGAAACAGGCTGTTGGGGCAGAGCTTAACACCAAGAGGCATATTTAAGAAAATATAGAGCAATTGGAGATGAGTGAGTATTGCAGTTTTATTTGATGGGACTGTTCAAAAATGCAAAAATTTTTCTGCATGCTTACTTTAATAAAGACAGTTTGCGACTCGAGTCATACTTAAACCACATACATATAGACTTAAGACTGGACTTAAGTCCCCTGTGACTCCCGACTTGAATAATAACTTGTTAACAAGATGACTATTTCTGTGATCAACCTGGCGCTGTGTGTCAAAGTTACGAAAAAAAAAAAAAACTGCAACCATGGGCTCTGTTTTCGAGGTCACAAAATTTGCAACTTGACAGCGTTAAATCTGGTTAACGCATAATGCCTGGCAAATTTGCAAATTTTAGCATTTTGGATGTTTTCGCCGGTTTGGGATTTTCATAGTCTAAAATGAACTAAACTAAACTGGATGTGTTTCTCATGCAGATCGGCGGCGCTGTGAAATTTTGGTGCCACGTTGGTGTTAGAATGCCCTTTTGCAAGAAGCAGATCTTAGTAAAATCGACAAGCTTTTTTCCTGGGGTTATGTGATGGAGAGGCAGTGGCACGCAACACGCAAAATTGTGATTAAAATTTGATAAAGATGATAAAACCATTAAAGCTGCTAGTATCGCCTTAAAAATAACTGTAGGCCTACTTGGTTAAGGGCTGATTCCTCCCAGTATCTGTCCTCCACAGCTGCCTATAGGACGTATGTCAGCTTCTTTTACGGTGGATTATATTTCTATAGTCATCAGAGGGCAACAGGATTGTTATGCTGTTCCATCCAGATTGAGGGAAGCGGTAAATCCAGGTAAATCTGCACACATCTCCCGACGTCTTTGCTTGTGTACACACCAAACCGGTTGGCTTCAGCTCGAACTGTATGTGGAAAACAGCACCAATCATGACTCGTCATCCTCATCCAACATCTCCAGTTTGCCGGGAGCCGCTGTCTGTGTGCTCGACTCCCCAACACTCCTCCCAGAAGTAGCACCTGAAGCCTTGGGTTTTTGTTTCCAGTAGATAAAGGCCCGTAGCTGTGATGAAAATGTGATTGTGCAGAATCGTGGCTGTGGCTGTGTCGGCGAAATCTGATAACGGCGAGGCAGGAAACGAGTGTGCATTTGTGTGTGTGTTTTTAAGTGAATTCCAATTTCCACATTTCTCTCTGGAAACTGAAATAATAGGTCACTTTAGTCAGCATTGTCATGGCGAGCTGTCAGTTTATTCTTCCGTCATGTAAACGTGTACACAGACTGTTGCTTTTCCTCAAACAGACTATTGCTTTTCCACTATTACCATTGGTAATAGTGGTACTATTGTGTGCATCTTAATACAGCGTTGACAAGCTGATTGCAAGCGTTTTGTGTAAGGAATTCATATCGGGAAAAGAAATTACTGTCAGAACTTGTACCACGAGGATTGAACCCAAATGCACGTCTCCAGACGTGAGTTCAGATGAACAGTCTTTTCATGACAAAGTAACAACTAAAAAATCACTCAAACTGAGGAAATACACTGTGAAACACTCTTTCGAGGTAAAAACACTACAAACGAAGGCAAGACAAGGTATCAAAGAAACATGAAACCTAACTATGACAAAACAAAGCAAAGTGACCTGACACAACCCTAACCCTAACCCTAACTTTGAATTGGAAATATCCTAAATAATAAACTGTTACCGGACTTTTGCGATAGCATATGGGATGCGGGGGAGCGGGGACCTGTAACAACAGGCCCTATCCTCCTGCAAACCCCGGAATGAAGCAGCGGTATCATACGTACCGTATTTCCCCAATTAATCGCCCGGCCGCAAATAGCCGCCTGGTTCTTTTAAACGCCTGGGGTCTGCACCCATTTTGTGTATTAAACGCCCACCCGAATAAGCGCTGGGGCGATTATTTGCATCATAATGAGGTAACCCAAAATAAGGCTATTCACCTTATTTTTGCAGAAGTAAACAGTTAGCCGCACAATAACTTTGCGGCACATCCGTTTTCTGTCAAAATAAGAGAGCTAGCTAATGTTAGAAAAAAGGGTCTACCGTAATCTTAAATCGACCGACTGTAAATATGTTGGACAGTAACTGTCATCACAATAATGGCCTGGTGCAGGTCTGTGCAAAAATAAATAAAGGCCTGCAGCGAATAGCCGCCTGGTTCTTTTAAACGCCTGGGGTCCAAGTTGATTTTGCGTATTAAATGCCCGGGCGATTAATTGGGGAAATACGGTAGCTTTAGTAATAGGACCAGGGCCCAAATTTGTTGCAACACGTAACGACCGGAGGGGAGGAGGTGACTCCATAAGGCTGGACCACCTCTGTCAAGGCGGGTTGTTCTTCAGGGTTTTGGCAGCTCAGTAATGGACGTGGGTCAGTGCCTTTTCACGCGAAAACTCACAACAAAAGCCGCTCGTACTACCGAAATTGGAGATGGGGTCGGTGTGAGATATCAAGTGTATTATTTCCTAACAAAACAAAAACAGGAAGTCACGAGACAAGACACAGGAACAAAACTTAACGAAACAAAACATAATTTCTAAGACATGACAATTACAGGCTAATCTGTTTAATTTGCATTTTTTTCTGTTATATTCATTTTAGCTGGTAATTTCAGGGGGAAAAAACAAAACAAAAACATGTAAAACTTGCTTGCTTGGTACAAAGGTGGTGATAGATTCTTCTCTTGAACCCATCGCAATGGGAAAGCAGGAAGCCAAAGGTTTGTTAAGCTCGTGTCAACATTTACATCGATTTCTCATCAAGGTTGAAACACATTTTAAGGCAAGCCAGCCCAGGTGTCAGATTCATGCTGACTTATGGACGCTGACATAGGTTTAGTGTCAGCGGTATTGCAATTTATTTAGAGCGGAGTCGTTTTTCACAGGATTCATCTTCCCCCAAATGCAGAACACATTACTCAAACACTGCACTTCACTCCATTTTATTTTCCCTCAAACGACATCCACATCTGATTCTGGCCCCATCGACATCTTCACACCCGCCCACGCTTTCTAAAAGTGGTGGAAACTCTTTAGGGGCCCCAGGCATGTGAATTAAGGGCGCCCCCATCGATTGGACGCAGACCACAATCAGCCAATAAACGCTGCAAATAGGTCATCGGTGATCAGCCGATCTGCGTTTCAACTGCCAGATTAAAAAAAAAATAAATAAAAAATTGAGTTGCCGGATCAGGAAAGCAGCAGGATGTGAGCCAATTTGTGGCTCTCAGCAGAGCATTAGCAGCATAGGCATGTTGTGCATCTGGCAATTTTTCAAAATATCTGATACAGATCACACTGGTGCAGCATGTAATGGCAGGCACACGGGCCAGAGAACATCACTGCACAAAACCTCCATCCTAACAAGTCATTTATTCTCACATTCATTGTTAAAAAACTTGTTTTTCTGGAAACAAACAAAAAAAAAATCTGCCAGGGGGAGGAGATAATCTCACTTCTTTCCAATTTGGTTTCACTTGTTTGTCTCATTTGTTGAAACAAGGCAGAATAAGGCAGATCAGCCCACTAGAATCAAGACAATTACTCTTGATTGAAGAAAATTGAAACTGATAAGCATCCGCAGTTTTGAGAGAAACAAACATTTTGAGAAATATGAGAAGAAATAACTTGTGAAAAATGGAGATTTTTTTTTTTGCCGTGTGAATAAAATGTAGCATCTCAATCGATCAAAAGAGCGATCGGCTGAAAACAACCTGGTTGGTGCTCCCCTGATCTGAGCGTGTCTCTGCCTGTCGGCTGTTTGTTAAACCCGCACAGATTTGCCACAGGTACTCCCTCTTTTGTACTAATTACCGCGGGCCGTCCTGGCCGTCCAGCTCGGCATCAGTTGCGGCTCGCTGATGAAAGCGGATAAGCTTTTCATAGCAGCCCCAACATATTGCGCTGCGGTGCTGCGGAGCCTTTAATGTTCCCTCGGTCTCCAAACGTGACAGCAGCTCTTCCTAATCGCAGCGTGCAGGCCACTCTTTTGATTTCCTGCTCCGGCTCGGGCAGAATCAAAGCTCTCCGGGGTTGCATTAGTCCCCGTGGGGGGTTGTTGGGTGGGGTGGCGGGTGCTGGGAACGGTGGGGAGGGGGGTAATGCTGAAAATATACAGTAACTCCAAGATGAGGCGGCGTGTTTAGATTCATAAATCTCGCTCATTTGTCATGCTGCTAAAGCGGGGCCTTCTCTTTTATCTTTTAGTGAGGAGGAAGGGGGAAAAAAAAGAAAAGAAGAAGAAAACCCAAACCCTAAGCGGCACACTGCGGCAGAATAAACTGTCATCCAATCAAGCTGGAGAGACAAAATAGGCCGCGCTCCAAACGAAACCTGCTGGACTGCTCAGCCCCCTCGGCCCTATGCTGGTAATTGGTGCTGAGCTGGAGCAGGGAGGAGGAGGAGGAGGAGGAGGAAAGGAGGCTTAGTGAAAAAAAAGCCCGTGTAACACAGAAACAATAAAAGTGAAGTGTGTCAGTGCTCTGGTTGTGCCTCGGTCGATGTGAACCCGGAGGGTCGTGCCAGTCAGACCGTCGGGACGCCGTCCAGCGCCGGGAGGTGATTACGTCTGGTGGAGGCGCTTCCGGGCTGCGCCTCAGAACATCAAATTAATTTGGCAGCGAGGATGCATGCGTCTTATGTAAATGAACAGCTGAGTTGCAAGATCACATTGAGTTCCCTGAGCGGAATGCAAATGGAGGTAAAGAGATGGAGGGGAGGTTGATATTTGGAGAGAGAAACTCCCCAGCTCATGTTTACACCTTACCCCTCCAGGACTGAAACACACACACCTGCTCGGAAAAAAAAAGTTCATGTAGCCTCATATTCAGTGTCTTTCATTTTCTTCAAATAAGGTAAAAAAAAAAAAAAAAATCTGCCAGTGGGATGAGATAATCCCACTTGTTCTCAATGATAGTCCACTTGATTCTTGAGTCATTTTCTTAGTCCTAGTGGGCTGATCCGCCTTATTTTGCCTTGTTTCAACATATTTAGATGTATTTATATGGAAACTGGTCACTTGATCAGCATTTAAAAATACTTGTTCCCATAAGAATTCCTGAAACAAGTGAAACTGCATTGGAAACAAGTCGGGTTATCTCATCCCACTTGCAGATTTTTTACCATTTTGGAAGAAAAACAAAATGTTAAGACCGGAAAGGCGACTAAATGTCTGGCTAAGATCTTGGGCTTTATCTTTTGGCCGTGCACAAACAGACAGCAACCTTTTGGTAGAGGCCTCGATGGGTGATTCAGAGGACAGTCTTCCAAAACAGGAAGGAAATACCATCTTGACTGTATGTCTTTGGCGGAGACGCAGAGAAAACGGAAGCTGGCCACTTGACCAGTATTTAAAAATACTTGTTCCCAGGAAAAAACAACTGAAACAAGTGAAACTGCCTTGGAGACAAGCGGGAATATCTCGTCCCACGGGGAGATTTTTTTGGCTTGAATCGAAGGGGAAAGGACCTGGGCAGGCGGTGCAGGCCACCGAGCAAACACGATTCAGTCAGAAACAAAGCAACAGCAATCGCTTCTGACAATCTGAAGGCACTGCAAAGAGATTGTCAGTGTAGTTAAAAAAAAAAAAAAGCCAGCTACAAGTCGGTAACAAGCTTTATTGCCTCCCTCCAACCACTCGACCACTGTTATTGGCAGCACATTGTGTGTGTGTGTGTGTGTGTGTGTGTGTGTGTGTGTGTGTGTTTCAGCAGAGGCTAGCTTTCCATCACCCTTCACCAGTGTTATTCCAGCCTTATCGCAAAGCCACTGGTCGCATGAAACACAGCACATCCCAGAAGCCGGGATGGAGGATGTCGAGTGTGTTTAGACGTGCAGAGGATGTGCTCGGCGTCTGACTTCGTCATAGGGAACGGTCTCGCTGATGCCGTCTGCCCCCCTCTCTCTCTCTCTCTCTCTCTCTCTGTCTCTCTCTCTCCCTCTCTCTCTCTCTCTCTCTCTCTGTCTCTCCCCCCTCCTCTGTGGATTTGGCTTAAGGCGCTTGATATGATCTAAAAGGCTTTCATCAATAAGCACACGAGTACAAGGGCTGATGTTGATTCTGCCCGCTCAATCAGTCTCTCAGCCTCTTTTATTTTTTATTTTTTCCTTGTTCTCTTGTTCTCTGTTTGTCTGGCTGTCTACCTCCAAATCTCCTCTCTCCCTCTTTCTGTCTGCCATCTCTCTTCATCTTGCTTCACCCTCCTCTCTCTCTCTCTCTCTCTCTCTCTCTCCTCTCTCTCATCCCTCTCTCTGGGGGGTCATTTAGGGCTAGATAAAGCCTGTATCAGCGGGTCCGCAGGGAGTCTACCCTGCAGACAAGTAATGATCCAGGCGCACTCTCAGCGCGCTCGTGCCCAAACACGCATGCAAGCCCAGGTGCGTGCACACACACACACACATACACACACAGCAAAAAAAAAAAAAAAAAAAAAAAAAAATCTCCATCTTTAGAAGTCATTTGGTCTCATATTCAGGGTCTTGTTTTTCCTCAAACAAGTGAAAAAAAATCTGCCAGGGGGATGAGATAATCCCACTTGTTTCCAAATGCTGTTTGAGGAATTTTTGGGGGGAAATGTAAATACATTGAAAAGAGGCAGACTAAGGCAGATCAGCCCACTTGTGTCAAAAAAAAAAAAAAAAAAAAAAAAAAAAAGATGCTTCAAGAAAATTGTGGGAACAAGTTAATTAGCATTGGACATAAGTGGGATTATCTCATCCCACTGGCAGATTTTTTTTTTTTTTTTACCTTGTTTGAAGAAAAACAAGATTTGAACACTGAATTTGATGCTAAGTCACTTGGAGATTTTTTTTTTTTTTTTTTTTTTTGCAGTGCATTCTCCGTCTTTCTCTCTTTTAGCACTCAGACAAACACACACTCAGACACATGTGTTCAAGTGCAGACACACACACACACACACACACCCTCTCTCGTTTCCCAGTCCAGGAACAGGGCGGGGCGGGTGCTTAAAAGGCACCGCAGGGACGCTGGCTAGAGCTCTGGCTGCCTTTACTGTAAGAGAAAGGCTCTGGTTGGAAATAATAACACAATGAAACCTGCAACTAAATTAAAGTTTTGGGTCAGCTGTTGTTTCAATTTGGAAATCAAATAGCGCAGAGCGTCTTTGTGCTGCCGCGGTGGAACAAACACAGATCCAATCAGGCATATAATTAACATTTTAATGAATTTACCAGCAAACAGTTGTATATGTGTGATAACTGGAGGTAAAAAAAAAGAAAAGAAAGAAAATAGAATCATTGTTTATGGCAAATAACACCTAAAATACATCACTTTTACCACAAATTGCGCGGCTCCTTTGCTGTCTGCCCTGTAAACTTGCATTTTGGGATCCTTTACAATTTTTCCGACAGCGCTTGAAGGCAGCGTGATGTCTCCTTCACACTTCAAATATGCAGGTCACCCGCGAGTGTGAAAAGGTTGCCCTGAGTAACACCTGGTTCGGGCTTTATGTGCATTCAGATGCATGAAATTCCGTATGAACACACACTCAGGCTTTCTGAAAACGTCTGAACACTCCTTCAGTGCGGCAGAGCGGTGGGAAAAATCAACTCCCCGCTCCTCCAAGTGACATTTATAGACGTTTTTTTTGTCGGTTTGTTGCTTTGTCGAGGGGTGCGGATGAGGAAGCACCGCGGTAGAAAATAATTTCAGGCCCCGTATCTCCGATTGATTCGGGAGATAAAGCCTCAGACGAGATCAAACCACCTTCCAGGAAAATCAGTGAAATCCTTAGATCTCCCAGACATAAAGCCTTTGAGTTTATAAGAGAGGATTTCTTTAAATTTAACTATCTACTTTTTTTCTATCCTCCAAAAAAACAACTAAAAACTCAGTGTTGTGTTTGTCCCCCTTTCAGAGTAAATCCTCACATCTCAAAGAAACACTCAAAGGTCCTCGAGCAGTGAGTGGCGGCAGCTGCGAACGCGGATGACAAGATGAATTTCTGTTAGAGCAGCTGTTAGGAATGCAGCCACCGCCGTCTGTCCAGTTGCTGTTTTTTTTTTTTTTTTTCTTTTTTTCTCTCTCTCTCCCTCCTCGTGGAAGTCGAGAGAACGGACGGACAAAGCCGCGCAAGGTCACCTCGCAAAATCCTTGGAAACAGTGGAGCCTGCAGTCGCTGCGTCTTGTAAATAACAATAATCAGCTGTCGTGGAAAGACGAGCTACAAACTGCTGCTCAAGTGGAAGTGCTGCTACTTTACTGATGCTTTACTGCAGTAGGAAGTGCTGCGCTTTACTGATGCTTTACTGCAGTATAAGTAAGACTGTGCTTTACTGATGTTTTACTGCAGTAGAAGTAAAGTGCTGCTACTTTACTGATATTTTACTGCAGTAGAAGTACAAGTGCTGCTACTTTACTGATGTTTTACTGCAGTAGAAGTAGAAGTGCTGCTACTTTACTGATGTTTTACTGCAGTAGAAGTAGAAGTGCTGCTGCTTTACTGATGTTTTCCTGCAGTAGAAGTAGAAGTACTGCTGCTTTACTGACGTTTTACTGCAGTAGAAGTAGAAGTACTGCTGCTTTACTGATGCTTTACTGCAGTAGAAGTTCTACTGTAAAAAATCTACTTCAGTAAAACTAAAAAGTAGCTCATTTAAAATGCACTGGGAGCAAAAGATTGAGTTAGTCTTCAGATTCGAGCGACGTTCCTCTAAAGGTGCATTGCGCAAAAATCGCAGAGGGTTAATTGAAGTGAGGACCCTGTGGACTCAATGCGAAATAAGCAAATCACGTGATGGTGGAGTCTACATGGTTCTCCTCGTCAGGCCGACTCACTGGTATTTTTCCCTTTTTTCTCCACATTTATTTCACATTTTTGCCAGCTGAATCTAAATGGTTCACGCCTCCATCAGCCACCTGCAGTTTTTCATCATGCCGCTTTTATTGTGAAATTTGGACAAAGCAAAAAGTAGAACCAACAAAGTAGAAGTAGATTCCTTTTTTCATCTTTGCTGACTTAGCTTTTATTGTGAAAGGGTCCACACTTAAAATGTAGTGAAGTACAATACTCTCCATCAAAAATGTACTTAGGGTAAAAATTTCTGGCTTTAAAAATACTCAAAAAATTACCAAAAAAGTAAAAACTTTGCGAAAAAGCTTCTCAGTTCCATTAACTTGAGTAAATGCTAGGCTAAATGTACACAAATTGCACATTAGCCAAAATGGTTTTGCATTAAAAAAAAAAAAAAAATACATAGTCAAGTGTTTTAACTTGTTGCTAACTACCGTTTCAACACTTTGGATGCTTTTTCAATCAAAAAGAAGTTAAACAAAACTATAAAACTGACACAACAATCAATATTAAATCAAATTGTTTGTATTTTGAGGTTGTTGGGGGTTGGTATTGAAGAAAATATTTCATATGGCCTTGGAAATGTAAATTAATTGATTAATTATTCCTCGTGGATGGTGAGTGGCAGTGCTAATTCTAATGTACCCTTCTAGTCTGAGAGCTGGTCAGGGTGTGTGTGTGTGTGCGTGTGTGTGTGTGTGTGTGTACAGTGTTAGCTGGTACATTGGGTTTTGCCCTTGGTTTCCCGTGGCAACAGTCGTCCTCCTCCTGGTTGCTTGACTATGGGTCATCTCCCTGGTGGCTGGGCACAAAACAGCTGTGAGTGTGTGTGTGTGTGAGTGTGAGTGTGTGTGTGTGTGTGTTGACATATGTGCCATAAGCCATCAGCTGTCATGGTGCAGTATGTTGGCTCAAACATAAACACACACACACACACACACACACACACACACACACACACGCTATACAACCATGATGACCCTGTGAGCTCTGGATAGGCATCATATATGTTATTGGTAATATATTTTTTTAACTGATACTGTCATATTACTTAAAGGAACAGTTCACCCAAAATACAAAAAAAGACTGTATTCCCCCACATGCTTGCAGTGTGGTCTGTCCATGCAGATCCCTCAGAGTCTGTGTGATTTGGTGAGGTTTCCAGTCTGTCCCGTCACCGCAGCACAACAACGCCGGATAGGTTTTGCTTTGCGCGGCTCAAATTGTCACAAATTTACATCTGAAAAACTCATCATCAGCAGCTTTTTCCAAACACAATGACACAGATACCTGACATAATCCACAGCGCCGGGGGGGGGCAAAGGGGTTTGTTGTGAAATGTTTCCCGCTGACCAACAACGGCAAACTGTGTCCATCCGGCCCCAGTGAGCACAAATTAGAAGCGGATATATTTAGCATTTTGGACGAACTGTCCCTTTAACTTATATTCTCATATTTCTTAAAAGGACCACAGAGATGGGAGGGGGTGCATAGCTGAGGTATTCCATCTGTGTGCATGGGTGTATGTGTGTGTGTGTGTGTGTGTGTGTGTGTCATTGTTCTGAAATCTTACAGAGCGCCAGGGTCACCAAGGTCCTTTAGGAGGGGTCAAAGGGCATCGTATGACATCAGTACACATGACAGGATCATGGAGCGCAGCATCTGCTATTGCCCTGGAGGGCTGAGCATGAAGCTCCCTTCATACCCTCATTAAGCTGTACTCACCCATGTGTGTGTGTGTGTGTGTGTGTGTGTGTGTGTGTGTGTGTGTGTGTGTGTGTGCCTGTTGTGAGTCTGCACTGGGAATAAGGGTTGTTATTTGTGTATGTAGGGAAAGTGATCGCTGAGTGTGCCTGCATGCATGTGTGTGTGTGTGTGTGTGTGTGTGTGCGAGTGCGCCCTGGGAATAAGGGCTGTTGTTTTGTGTGTGTGTGTGTGTGTGTGTGTCTTTGAGCTGTAGCATCTGTGTGAGCCAGGCAATGTGACAATAACGCCGCAAACTTAAGAAACAGAAAACTGGAGATTAGAAAACCCTTTAAAAAGCAGTTTTGCATGTTTGAATCGACTCTTGGGGTTAGCAGGTTTAACAAAACAACCAGAAACGCTGCCTCGCGGTTTCGTGCGTTTGCCGACCAGCTAAGTTGCAGTTTGCATCGATATCTGCTCGACTCGGCTCATCACTTCTCCTGTTCAGCCCTCACTCACTCACTCACCCATTCATCGCAGGATCATTTTCTCAGCCACACTGTTTGTACAAGTGTAAACTATTCCTTTTGTTGTTTCCCGGCTTGTTATCCATTGTCTTTCGTCTCGCCTGAGCTCCGTTGTTCTTGCTCTTGTTCTTGTGTGTAAGTTCATCGAGAGAAACTAAAACAAAAGAGAAGCAGAGTCAAATTCCTCGTATGTGTCCCCCCCCCCCCCCCCGCCACCGCCTGGCCAGTTAACCGGATTCTGCCAGAACGCAAAGTGACAGTCAGACAACGCTTCAGAAGTGGATGCTGCTGCTGCTGCTGATTCTGAAATGTGGATGCTTCACACACACACACACACACACACACACCGCTGCTTCAAGGTGGGCGCCCAGGATCAGTGCCACCAGTTCAGTCTCAGACCAAATGTGACATATGGGCACAGCCTCCCCTTCTGTCACTGAGTTAGGGTGTTCGATAACGGCCAAAAAAAAAAAAAAAAAAAAGTTTTCGCAGAACATCGTCGTGTCACAGTGCAGCTGACCTCACACCCTTTGGATATAAACTGTCATCACTTCATCATTTTATTTTACTAGATGTGTGTGTGAAACTTTGTCACCATTAGCACATGAATTCTCGAGTTGCGGCCAAATATGTGTTTCGTGAAGTCACGGCGACCTTGGCAACATCTTATCGGTTCCTCCTCGAGTCCAAGTGCCAAATTTCAAAGATTTTCTTTACTTCGAGGCGATGACATCAACAAGGTTTGTCCTGTCCTACAACGGCGCAGGTTAATTGAACGACACCAGACCTGCAGAATCACATGAAACTTTCTGAGGTGAGCGAGTGACTCACGGGTCTGGAGCCAGGCTGTCACCATGGTAACCAACAACAATTAAGGGAGCCAGAGTGCCAAATCCCACGCCGTTTTATGAAATTCTACGCAAAATATGAGCATCGGCAGCTGCAATAAATAGATAGATAGGTAGATAGATTTACTTTATTTATCCCAAACTGGGAAATTCTTAGATAGAGCTTGAGTTGGTGAAAAACGCCTAGCAAGTTTCAACAATTTAACACAAGATTTGTTTCAACTGTTGGTACATTACACATCCTTTTCAACTTAAAGCCTTCTGGACCAAAAAAAAAAAAAATCAAAACTTGGCAGCAGCTTGAAACATAAGAAGACAGTTCAGACCGGTGAGATATTTTGACTCTGTGTAACTGAGGCGCAGGTGCAGCCGAGGCTGGGAGGGGTCGAGGTGCTGAACGCTTTACGGCGCAGAGGATTAGCCCGACTTGTGTGCGACTCTCAGTCAGAGCGGAGAAAACCGGGGCGAGTGAGGAATGATATGTAGATTATATTATTATGCAGGAGGAGCGAACAAAAGAACAGGTGATCCGAATCAAAACGGGTATGAAACAGCAAGAAATCCAGACTTTATCACAGTTTGCAACTAAGAGCCTGGGTGCTGTGACGGCGAATGATAATATGGACTTCACTGTGTACATCATGTTCCTCACAGCTGTTTCCCAAGAAAAATACGGCAGGCTCGACAGGTTTTATGGCCAGAAACTCAAAGTTAGCTCAAGTAATCCAAGCTACTGAGCAGTAGGGTTGAGCAATAAATCGATTTAATCCATTCATTCGAATTTATGTTTTAAATCAAAGCAAAAAAAAAAAAAAAAAAAAAAGTGGTAAAATCGAGATTTTCACTAGATACAGTAACAGTAGCATGCTCTATCAAACAAACCCCAGTTCACTCATCATGTGTGTGTGCATGAATCACCATCGATCACATGATCAGTCACATGATCATGCCCACAAAGATTCCCATCACACAGTAGTCGTGGTTGGTGAAAAACAAGAAAAATCTAGATTAAAACTGTGAATCAAGATTTTATTTTCTGAAAGCCCCACGGGGCAGTTAAGCTTCGGAGTTTAAGTTACCATGGTAACCAACCCGGAGTTCACAGAGTCGCGCTTCTTGAACTGAAAATCCCAGGTTTCCCTGAACTCGGTGTCGTCAGTAAATACCTGCCTGGGACAGCTGACGGTGTGGAGAGACACAGAAAGTTTGAGTTAAAGACAGACGTGTGAGTCTGACGTCTTAATTCCTGTGCATTATGTGCGCGAGCGGAGACAAACACAAACTGATTTGTCACCCGATCATGGGAACGCTCTCAAAGATACAGGAATGTGCACGCACACACGCACAAATTGAGGATATTCAGTCACAGAAACGCACATAAGCTTCCTGCGTCAGCTCAGTTCAAAGGTGCTGTATATCGGCATGAAGTGAAGAAAAACAAATGAAAGAAGTCTCAACAAGTCTTAATTTCATATTCAGTGTTAAAATGTTTTTAAAAAAGTGCCAAAATCTGCTCGTGGGATGAGATAATCCCACTTTCTCCAATGTTTCCAATGCAGCTTCACTTCACTGCAAAAACTCAAAATCTTACCAAGAATATTTTATTTCTAGTCAAAATATCTTGTTACACTTAAAATAAGACATGATCACCTAAGAAATAACCTGTTTTTAGACAATTTTCACTTTTTTCAAGTGAAAATTCACTTGAAACAAGTGAAAATTTGCTTGTTTCATTGGCAAAATTTGCCAGTGGAACAAGTGAAAATTCACTTGAAACAAGTGAAAATTGTCTAAAAACAGGTTATTTCTTAGGTGATCATGTCTTATTTTAAGTGTAATGACATATTCTGAATTGAAATAAGACAAATATTCTTGGTAGGATTTTGAGTTTTTGCAGTGTTGTTTCAGGAATTTGTCTCTGGGAATCAGTATAAATATCTTGAAATGAGGCAGAATAAAGCAGATCAGCCCACTGGAATCAAGAAAATTACACTTGATTCAAGAAAATGCTGGAAACAAGTTGGAATACTTCATCCTACCAAGTTTGACAAAATAAAACACAATTATGAGACTAAATATCTTGTTCACATGATTATTTTTCTGCAGTGTGACATTAACATCAACAATTGGTGCAATAATATACTCATTAATCACTTGTAGAAATTATAGAAGTATGTACGACTTGCATTTTTTCCTGTCCTCCTCTGTGTCAGACTGTTTTGGTTTTTTTTTTTTTTTTTTTAAATCTATAGTCTGCGAGAAGAGGGATCTGGTTTCGTCCCGCCGTGCTCTCATATCTGCCTCGATCGTTAGGGAAACCTAATCAGGGCTTTTTAATTAAAGAGGGCTCCTCACTCGTTCGAGGAGAGGAAGGAGAGGAAAGTAAAGGAAAGGAAAAGAAAGGAAAGGAAAGGAGGGGGCAGGAGACAGAGGGAGAGAAGATGGGAGCAGACGAGGCGAGAGGGAGGTGGAGAGGTCGAGTCTGTCTACTGAAAGCCAGTTAAATCCCTTTCTTATTAACTCTCCGTGACACCTGAGCTACCTCCATCCCCGGGTACACGCACACACACGCGCGCACACACACACACACACACACACACACACACACACACACAGAGCTAAAACAGCTCTTCTTACCTCAAAAAAAAAAAAAAAAGCGCCATCCATCGCTGCTGCTTGGCTCCATTGTGCTGCCCGGCTCCTATCTCTGCCCCGCATCGGACTCTCTCTGTTTCCCACTAACACTCGGGACCGGGGCGGGTCAGTCTTTGTCAGGTGCTTTAAAGGTTCATTGCGTGGCGTATTAACCAAAAAAATAAATAAAAAATAAAAAGCAGTGGCTCCTCCAGTCACTCCATGACATTTTCATATGCAAAAGGCAGCTGTTCATATGCAGAAGAAAGTCAGGTTAACTAAATATAATCGACCGACCTGGAAAAAGGCTACATCTCTCAGAATAATGAGAACAGCAAAAATGAACGGCATGTGACTTTCGATTATATTAAGATGAGTGGATTTTTTTTCTTAAAAGGACGTCAGAGTTACAGCCCAGTCACTACAGCCTAGATTTCCATATTTAATTTGATTTCTCACATGTATTCGTTTTCCATCGTTTAGAAAATACAGATTTTACATCACGCCCGTCTTAGAATCAACGGCTCTTAGACACCCTCAGCATGAAGATGCTGTTATAACTATAAAGTTTGAGAGGTGACATTTTTCGAGGAATTATTTTCCTGGCTCAGACTTCCATTACTTCCTGTGGGTGGCGGGTGATTGACAGGAAGCAGAGCGCAGCCATATGAAAGCACTCAGCTCTAATCAGACAGTGAACTAACAATGAAACAGGAACTTTGACATTTTCTGAGAAATGATGATTGAAGTCTGTGAAAGTTGCTTTTTGCACCGGTATAAGAAAGAACAGCAGCAAATGGCTTCTGCTGAATCTGAAGGCGGGGAAATGAGTCCTGATATCTCCAACAAGACAAATGTAAAGGAGAAGGACAGGCTTTTTAAAAAATACCAGTATGAACCTTTAAAGGCAGAATGAGTGGGATGTATCGGTTGCAGCAGCGAGTTTTCATTCCCCGGGATGGCAGTGCAATGAAATGACCGGCCAAAATGTAAGGCATTCGGTTGCTGTCCTAGGAAAAAAAAAAAACCTACCTGTCCAGCAGAAAACAGACCAACATGGCGTTCCTCTTCATCCGAGAGCTTTGTCCGCTTGACGTTTCGCCTCGTTAGATTTCCTTTTTTCCCCGCGGTCAACGTCTGTGATTTTCGTCGCATCCTATTGGATGTGGTGCTGTTGATCTGGCACCGTGCTGCGCTGTGATTGGCTGGGAGCTTCACACCCACTGCCCAAATGCTGACACCGAGAAGAGTCCCGAGCTCGGCAAAACAAGAAAATCCAGGTAACACTTTACAAGAAGAGTACAACAATTAACGTTAGTTAACGTTAGTTAACACCGTAATGGTTAATTAACTGTTAGTTAATGATTATTATGGCATTTACTAATGTTAATAATATCTTCAATAACCCTTAAATAACATTTAAATTAATACCTTAGCATGAACAGCATTAGTGAATGATTCTTAGACACATTAGTTAACAGTTAGTTAACTGTTACTTAATGTTCATTACCTGTTACTTAATGTTTATTACGGCATCAACTAACATTAATTGTTGTACTCTTATTGTAAAGTGTTACCAAAATCCAGGCAGAGGGCTTGGACTCTGCAGACACACACACCAACACACACTTGAAGCTAGTGGCTCATACGTGATGGTTGAAAAAGATTATTTTGTATGAGTCTTTACATTTTTTAAAGAAATTCCTACTCATTCTGCCTTTAAGACGTTCTAGGAACTGAAATTTGCCTAAAGATGTTCCCGTGACTAAGACCCCCTTCCTCCTGAACCACAGGCTGATATGGGGATAAAAGTTTTCTGTTTATCAAAGACACTCTATCCTTGCTGCAGAAACACATCTCAGCAGGTGTATTTGAACGAAACAAAGCCTGGAGTCTGTGCTCAGGCTCGCCGGCCGAACTGGTCCGATTCTTCACGCGTCTCAGCCCGACCCTCTGTGACCGTCTCCAGCTGCTCGAAAACATCACGCGTGGCTGTGCCGCCTTATGGAAACGAGCGTGTCCATTTCCTTCCGGTTCACCGCCGCCGTTTCCGTCTCCTGCGCCTCAGCGTCTCAAGGTCGGCTCTTTCGAAAACGAATCGAAGACGACGTCTGCACTTTTTTTTTTTCCCGACTGATCAAACAATCTCTAAATCCTCACATTCCCTTTTGTCACTCCTGCGTGGCTGTCTGTGCTGCTGTTCGCTCAGCACTTTAATCTTCTGTCTGACGCCGGGAATAAATAAATTGACAATACAAAGTTGCTGTGAGTATAAACAAATTTGCATGTGGTGCCATGTTTTCTATTCCAGGCGAGTGTGACTTTGTTGTTCGTGCACCGCCGCCGCCTTCACCGAGCCTGTGCGCCCCTCTCAGCCTTCCTGCCGTGAGGGGAACCGATCGCCTTTAAATTAATCCAAGAAAAGGGGCAACAATAAGCTGGAGGTTAGCAGAGGGGGCAGCCACCGTATAGATGTGAATACACACTTTTTCCTGGATAATTATACGTTAAAAAAAAAGGAGTTTTCTCATAAATACAGCTATGCGAAGAAAGCTGGGTCAACAGGAAGGCAGAGTGTATGCTGTACGTTGGAGTAATGGGAGTAAAAACAGGCGAACAGACTGATCACCCTGTGTGCACACACCCAGCAGCCTGTGCATAAATTAGTGTGTGTGCGTGAGAGCGCCCGTTTCCTGTCAGGGCATGTGTGTGTGTCAGTTTAACGTGTGTCTGCATACGTGTGTGTGTGTGTGTGTGATGGGTACATGCTTGTGCTGCATATGTATTTGTGTGTGTGTGTGTGTGTCGTCAAAGTGCACATTCCTACCGAGCACACTCACTGAAGCAGCACAATGCCAGCTGTTCATGTGTTGGAGGGCAGCAGCAGAGTGGAAAAATGAAAGTCATTTTATCCTCCTCTGTCTCCGAATCGTCTCCGCGGCGACGAGAGATCAGTTTATCATTTCTGCTCGGCGACGCTTCGAGTCACGATCTGCGAAATAGATGTGGCGTTTACATCTGTATCTAATCCAAACTCGGGGGTGAAAGCGCCGGGGACTCGTACTCGCATCCGCGTGCAGTTGCTTCATTTGCAGATGAAACGATGTATGAAGAGTTTTATTAGGCCGTTTGCTGTTTGCTCCGCGTCTCCGTGGTGTTTGCAGAGCACATGTCGCCGCGGCTTGTGAGTGTTTTGTTTGCTTTTATTGTGTGCGAACTGCTCTAATAATGTTGTGTGGTCATTGTGTATTTTTTTTTTTCGTCGTTTTTTAAGTTTTGGACCATACCTGAGGACCAGATTTCCCCTTAACCCTCCTGTTACCTTCAAATTTACTAGCATTTTTTTTTTATCATTTGGGGTCAATACAACCACAGCAATCGAAACCTGCAGGAAATTATTATAATAAAATTACACAAGTTTATGTGCGACGTTCTTTACGTGTCTTCTTCTGTGTGTCACTTCTATGGGTTAGGGCCTCAGTGTTGTCCAAAACAACTAAAAACCGGTGTGTGTAAATGTTTCTTATAGGTTTTATACAGCTAAAAAACCACAATGAAAAACCAATGGGTACCAAATGTGTAGAGGACATTAAAAAAAAAAAAAAAAAAACATATGGTCATGTTAATTTTACATTTCCCCAGTTGTCTCTGTTAAATAGGGAAAAGTTAAATACACTGCAAAAAGTCAAAATCTTACCAAGATTATTTGTCTTATTTCAAGTAAAAATGTCTTATTTCTAGTCAAAATATCTCATTACACTTAAAATAAGACATGATCATCTCAAATTTTTTACTTGTTCACTTGTGTCACAAGTAAAAATTTGCTTGTTCCATTGGCAAAATTTGTTTCTTGTTTCAAGCTTGAAACAAGTGAAAATTGTATAAAGACAAGTTATTTCTGAGCTGATCATGTCTTATTTTAAGTGTAATGAGATATTTTGACTAGAAATAAGACATTTTTACTTGAAATAAGACAAATACTCTTGGTAAGATTTTGACTTTTTGCAGTGTAAGGAAAACACAGTGTTAATCATGTATTTAAAGATGGGGCCAAATTGACCTCAAAGATAATTGGAGAGTTAAGTAATTGGAGTTAACTCATTCATTCACCCACTGGATATAATTCCTTGGAAATGGACTGAACTGTGTTAATCAAAAGCAGATCCCTTAATATTAACAGTTTCTTTGTAATGGAAAACTGAGCTGAACTGAATTGGACGGAACTGAAATCAGCTGACTGGAGAAAACATAAAAAGACAAATCATTAAAACGTTGGTTAAGTTTAGGCTCTCCACTCAAAGAGCTTGTTTAATCCCACGCCGAGGCTCGTATCAGTAAAACCAGCCCCTCTGTGGCTCTGTAAGGACGGCACTGACACCGCCAGGGTCAGCGGTTTCCCCCACTGGGACCACCGGCGCTAAAAATTCATCCCAATTCATCATTCATGGGGGTAAAAAAGCTTCCACCAAAAAAAAAAAAAAAAAAAAAAAAAAAAAACACAGCTAGTAACACGAGTCTGCCGCTGTGTGTGTGTGTGTGTGTGTGTGTGTGCTGGCATGTGTGTCGAGGGCCGGTGTAATCATGGAGAGAGACGTCGGCCATTGTCATGCAAGTGAGGAGACGCCGAGCGAGGCTTTTGGACTCCTTCCCGAGTTCCATCGCTGTCGGTAGTGTTTCAGCGGCGCGGGTCAAGTGACACGGGGGGGGGGGGGTCTCTGCCCCGCAGGACTCTCACACTGAAGTGCTGTTTGGGTTTTTTTTTTTTTTTTTTTTTTTTTTAACATATGCGTGTCCCTCATTACCTCTGGAAGCTAATGGACAGGGCCATCTGCACAGGGCCGGAGCCAGACGAACATAAAAGCATATAACTGTGAATGTGCCGACTACAGCTGTGAAAGGTAATGAAGGTATCGCTGTTCACTGTATTATTATAGAGTGACAAAAGCCAAGTCACACTACCCTCTCCTGCTAATGGATCCCGGCAATTATTTGTTGAATAAATCCCTCTCCCACTCTCTCTCTCTTTCTCTCTCTCTGTCTCTCTTTCTCCATTTCTCTCTGTCTCTCTTCTCTCCCCTATCCTTTCTCTGCTCATTTCTGCTCCCTTTCATCTTTTCTCCCCCTGTACCTCCCTCTCGCTTTCTCCTCTTGTTCCCTAATTCCCCATCGCCCATTTTCGCCCGTCATTTTCCCTCTACCTCTCTCATTTTCTTTTTTCTCATTACATCTACACCTGCCCTCGTTTTCTGGCTCTCCCACTCGCCTCGGTCCCTCCTTCCCTGATGTTCACTGTTCACCTCTCTCTCTCTCTTTCTCTCTCTCTCTCTCTCCTCTGCCTCCCACAATTGCAGTGAAACACAGAGAGATGTCGCAGAAGAAGATATTCCTGGCTTTCGTTGCCATAAGTACTGTCAGTCTTTTGCTGCACCGTGGAGGCCACTGGAGCTGGTGAGTGACTGAAACACACCCACACGTGGGCAAAAAAAAAAAAAAAAAAAAAAAAAACACACAGGCATTATAACTTCCATCTTCCACATTACAACTTCCATCTCCTCTCATCTCTCTGGTATTCGTCCACGCGGCGCTAATTACAATGAGAAATCGGACTGTGGCGGCTCGTGTCTTTTTCTTTTTCCTTTTGGAGCCGAAGCGAGTGAACGCAGAGAGTCTGGCTCATTATAATACTCATCAGATACGGAGTCGTCAAGCCCTGCTGAATCGGTCCAGGGACCAATTATAAAAGCAGACATATCTTAGATCTTTGACAGCCCCCGTATTCTGTTTCCCGTGCCCTTCTTCACCTTTCCGTTTTGCTCGCCTTCCTTTTCGAAGCCTCCTTGCCCACGCCCGTCTTCACTGCGAACGTTATCACTCTCCCAGCCGCCCTCTTGTTCTTTTCCGCCGCGTCTCCCTCGCCCCTTTTTCTAAATCCGACTGTATATCTTGCTCTCTCGGTTTCTCCTGCCGCTTTTTAATTGATAACTCCGTCTCCATCCTTAAGCAGCTTTATCCCACACTCTGTTCCTTCCACCGTCTCTCCCATTTTCTCCATTTTTTTTTTTTTTTACCTCTGCCTTCAGCCTCCACCATCTAATATCTCACTTCTGCACTTTACCTCTGAGTCTCACCCATCTTCTGTCTGTCCTTTTATGTGCGTAATGACATAATGATTTTATATGGATTTGCTGCTGCCTTTTGTGGCGCTAATGGGGCTCCAAATAAATAATTGAGGTCTCCCCTGTCTCTTTAGGACCATGGAGGCCTTCCATCTAGGTTGCTCTGCCCTGCGGTCCCACCCCTCCCCGGGCCTGAAGCCCAAACACACCAACGTGGCCTTCCTCAAGACCCACAAGACGGCCAGCACCACCATGCAGAACCCTGCTCTTTCCGCTTCGCCGAGCGCAACAACCTGACGGTGGCGCTGCCCGTGCAGACCTGCGGGCACCAGTTCTGCTACCCGCGCTCCTTCACCTCTCACTTCGTCCACCCCCACACGCTGCCGCCCAGCATCATCACCAGCCACATGCGCTTCAACCGGGCCGAGCTGCAGCGCCTCATGCCCAACGACACGGTTTACGTCACCATCCTGAGGGAGCCCGGCTCGATGTTCGAGTCCTTGTTTAGTTACTATAACCAGTACTGTCAGAGCTTCAAGAGGGTGCCCAACGGCTCCTTGGAGGCTTTTTTAGAAGAGCCCTGGCGCTACTACCGCCCCGACGAGAAGGACTCCATGTACGCACGCAACACCTTGACCTTTGACCTGGGCGGGGACAAAGATCGACCGGCCACCGATGCGGTGTACGCGCGGAGCTTCGTGGCGGAGGTGGAGCGGGTGTTCTCCCTGGTGATGATCGCCGAGCACTTCGACGAGTCGCTGGTCCTGCTCCGCCACCTCCTCAACTGGGACTTGGACGACGTCCTGTACGTCAAGCTCAACATGCGGACGCCGAGCTCAAAGCGGAGCCTGACGCCGAGCCTCCCCGCCAAGATCCGCGCCTGGAATTCCCTCGACGCCCGCCTCTACGACCACTTCAACGCCTCGCTGTGGCGCCAGCTCTCCGCTCTGGGTCCCGCCTGCGTGGCCCGGGAGGTGCGGCTCCTCCGGCGAGCGCAGGAGAGGTTGATGAGGAGCTGCTTCGGCGGGCGGATGCCGCTTCTCCGCTCGGCCGCGCAGATCAAAAACAAAGACCTGCGCCCCTGGCAGCCCAGCGCCAAAGTCGACATCGTGGGCTACGACCTCCCGGCTAACCTCAGCCGTGGACCGTCGGGTCTGGCTCAGGAGCTCTGCCTCAAGCTCATCATGCCAGAGGTCCAGTACACGCGGGTTCTCCTGCGCTCACAGTCGCTGCGTTACCGTCGTGGCTTCCAGCTCCGGCCTCCGCAGCAGTCGCCGCCCTTCCAGCAGCCTATACGCACAGTCCTGCCTCGGCATCTACAAGTCGGGGTCCACCGCAGCCAACCACCCCCTGCACCCCCTGGTCCTGGGTCGGGACCCGGCGCCACGTCGACCCCTCGGCCCGCCGCCGGAGCTCAAGGTCGGACCACAAGGCTGGGGCCCAGATCCTCACAGACCCACACCTCGTAGACCAGATAATAGAGACCTGAACATAGACCGAGTACATAGAGTGCCCAACAAGACTGCAGGATCCTGCCCCTCCTGACCCACAAGACAAATTATGATGAAATTTGTGGAAGTGAGGGTATCCTTGGGGGAAAAAAAAAAAAAAAAAGTTGGGGTTAACCTTGAATCATGTCTCTCCTTTCCCTCCTAGCCAGTGTTTGGGATAAATATAAATGATGAAATTCAGAGGGAAAGGAGGTCAGACATATCTGGACTTGAACTTGAAATCCTCCCTCCCCTGGCCTGTGAAATAATATCAAGGCTATCGGACAAAGGGAGGGGAGACATTACACTGGGACTCTGCTTTGACTACACACCTCTAAGCCCAGCCGCAGCATATGGGAGGGAGTTTTAGGTGAAAGCGGTACGCCGAAACAAATCTGTACTGTATGTGTGACTGGGGCTGAATGGCAAAGTGGCGATTTCAGCGCTATTGTGAGGCACAGAGTGGGCTTTGTGTGTATCACACTGGTTTCGTATCGCGTTACTGTCTCTCTCTTTTCTCTCTTTCTCCAACCCGCTCTCTCTCCCTTTATCCCCCCCCCCCCCCAACATATGCCACTTAAAAGTCCTCAGAAGAGACATAATGACACGAAGGGATCAGCTGTCGGGTTCCCCCGGCCTCCAAAATGAGCTGAGAGGCCGAAGAGAACACCTTCCAGCAGAGATACAACAGCACAAGCAACAACAACCCTTCTCCTCTTCTCCTCTTTTCCTCTCTTCTCCTCTCTTCTCTTAACTCCAGACCCTTAAGGCCACAAGGGGAGGAGGGTAAGACAAGCTGATCGACAGAGAATAAGACAAAAAAGATAGAGAGAGAGAGACCTTTTCTGGGGGTTTGCCTAAAGACAACTGGACACTCAATTTAGCTGCTGTTATTGCTATGACTCACTCACACACACACACACACACTCATAGCTCGTCTCTCCCTCAGCCTTAGACCTCTCTAACTTCCTCCCGCTGTCCATCTCTTCATCCTCCCGCCATCCTTTCATCCCCGCCCTCGCCCTCCGGTCCAGCTCAGCACAAGAGAGCAGCTCTGACATCTGGCTTTCTTCACCCCGGTTTGCCTCGGACCAGCGACTCAGATCAGACTTTTGTAGAGTCAGGACTTTATGTCGGGGGGGTGATGTGTGTCTGTGTGTGTGCAGGTATTTTTTTTTTTTTTTTTTTTTTTTTAAATCTTGGGTGTTATTGCAATAATAACCTACCAGCACACCAACCCCCGGCCAACGTACACTCAAACACAAACCGAGAGGAGAAAAACAACTCGACCGGACCAAGACTTGAAGCCTGTGGGATGTTGAGAAATGAAACGCAGCCATGTTTGAATATTTAATGGTCGAGTCTCAAGGCGCTGCTTTGGAGTGCGCTCTTGGATTACACAGCAGTGCATTTTCATTAGGGACACGACAAACCAGGCTAAAACGGCTTATTCTGAACCAGGGACGGCGGCGGAGAGGGGGAGAGCGACGGGAGGCCCGGAGCCTCGTGGGTCGGTGGGCCGGCCGCTTGGCTGGGACCTTAAAATGTCATCGCTTATCACAGCTGTGATCCATTTTTAATGCATTCTGCCTACGTTTAATGTGTCATTTATGTTTTTTTATTCCTCCAGTGACCAGCAGGGTACTGCTAAGTGACTGGGGGTGGGGGTACGGTGTGTGTGTGAGTGTGTGCGTGCGTGTGTGCCCATTTGTTTGCGTGTGTGTGTGTGTGTGTGTGCGCAGATGTAGATGCGGATGTGTCCTCATGTTGTGTAATTTTTCAGTGGCCAGTCTGGTTGGCATGGCAACGTGAGGAAATAATATGTGCGAGTGTTGCTACAGTGTGTATTATTTATTATCGGAACTTAAAAGAGTTCCTTTGCTGTATTTTTAAATTTGTTATTTTTCATGAACTACTGGATAAAAACTGTGTTTTGCTGTCACGTCGTTGGACCGTCTTATGTTGAGCATTTACCACTTACGGCAATAGAACCTGAATAAGGCATATGGTGATGGTATAAAATATTTATTTTATACTTGTTTTACATAATGCAGAGCTACAAAGGCCACTACTGGAAACCGCACGTTGTTACAAGTGTACTCGCTTTAAAATTAATCTTTAATTTGGCTGTGCTTAAGTGCCCAGCCACACAATGCTTTCGTGGTTAGTGTCTGTTGTAGGTTACAATAATGAACACAAACCACTACTCTGTAAATGTTGCAGGAATAAAAAGCGCAGCGGATGGAGAGCAGACCTGAGCGGAGGACACGCAGCGTTTGAAATGGTTGTGAATATTTAACGAATTCAAAGTGTGCTTAATTGAACTCGACAGGGAACCTCAACGGCAAAAGCATGAGATGCACAGTAAGGGTGATATTTTCATTTCTTTTTTTTTTTCTTTTTTTTCCTTCTGATGCTTGAAACGTGTTCAAATGCGTATTTCTTCCCAGGTACGACTGTAATATACACTGTAAAAACAGGCTTCGGGTTAAAGCACTTTCAGCTTCCATCAGTTTTGCAAATTCTCAGTTATTTCCTGATAAGTTTGACTATAGCCTCTACATGTGAAAAGTGTTTCAGTATTTAAACAGCGAATAAAATTATTTTCTGACTTGTTCAACTAAATGTGAATTGAGCCCAAACCTGCTGTACATTAATGGGAAAATCATCTGTATGTCAGACCTGAGACAATCAGTGTGAGCAAACAGCTCTAAACCAGGCTTGGGGCGATATCCAGAATTTAATATCGCGATATTTTCCAGTCAAAAATATCGCGATTTTTGATATAACTGCCCCTTTCCCAATAAAATTACATAACATGTCAAAAAAATCAATGTATTAATCATACTAAACACTCACTCGTCTCCTCCTTCATCAAATATTGCCATGTACAAGCTAAAATTTCAATTTCCTTTGTATACCACTTTTCTGAAAGTGGATAAATAAAAGGGAAATAGTGATGACTTCCCTTGTGTCAAAACAATTGGAACCTTTTTTTTAATTTAATTTCTTTTTTTTTTTATTTCTTTTTTTTTAACAACATACCCACCCATCTCAGTACACCCACCCAGAGGAGCAGAATTTTTTTTTTTTTTTTTTTTTAAAGTTGTAATATTTGACATTATGAGATATTGGCCCAAGCCTGGTTTCCACCTGTATTGATTTCCAGACAGGTGGGGTTTTTCCATACAGGTGGGGTTTTTCCCAGATAAGCCTCAGTGCCAGGTACTGTCCTTACGCTCTTAAGTGGTGTAATAAAATCACTTTGAATGCTTTCCTGTGGTCATTCAGACTTCAAAGCGGTCACTTGTGTCAAACCACACCCCGCTGGCAAAGAGAGTGGGACCGAACAAACCTTGAGAAAAGGAGAAGAGCGTTTGCAGATGCTCTTTGTCGCAGGTCTGAGTGTCTGAGTGTGTCTAGCCAGACTCAGGTGAAGAACACGTCTTCGTTTTAATCTCCGTCTCCATCGCCCGTGAGTCATCTAAGTGCTTTTTGATTGTACAAGTCGCTCGGCTGGGCTCTTCTGCCTCCGACGGTGGAGAATCCCAGTGATGATCATCTGTAAGTTGTTGTCTGGTGCTCTTTGGAAAAAAAAAAACAAGAAAAAAAAAAAAACACTTGTGGGGCTGTAAACCACTAAATCCCATCAGCTTCACATCGTCTGCCCCCTGTTTGGAGTGACACTGCAAAAGCTATTTTTTGCTTTCAAGAACTTTCCGAAGCAAAATGGTATTCTTCTCTCTCTCATGGTGTCAAAACAAATTTTCTGATCTCCTTTGAGGCTTCATGTTGCAACACAGTGAAAAAAAAACAAAAAAAAAAAAAACGAGTTCATTATCGCTGGGTGAAATGACATACTTCATCATTCTACGACCATATTTTTCCCCGCGACGGCGTTGTCTCTTTGATCTGCTCGTCATTTGCTTGTCATTTATTTCCACGCTCTGTTTATGGACCTCTGTGCAAACTGAAAAGAATTGGACTTTTTTTTTTTTTTTTTTTTTCATTTTGGTGATTGAGTGGAGGGTTTGCGGGGGGAAGTCGGGTGGGCTCTGAACAAATAGCTAGTGACAATCAGAGCTAGGGGCCCCAAAGCTTTGTAATGAGGGACGGCGAACGTGAAGAATAAAGTTTGAATGGTTTCAATTCAACTGTGAGTGAGCGCCTTTTTGTCTCTGCCATGGCTCCGCTCGATGCAGATTTATGCGGACATGCACGGAGTTAAATTACACGGAATATTACAGTAGGCAAAAATACACTCAAGGCACACACAAACACGTCATCATCATCATCATCATCATCAACAGCAATGCATAACACACACCGACAGTAGCTCAATTAAAATTCTGATTCTAAATGGCTTCTATTTCCCAGGAGACCCAAACCAGACATTTCAGAACGCAATCAGTCGTTGGAAATTACCTCCATCCAGCAAGCCCCGCTTAAACGAACGAACAAATTGCTTCTCAGAGGGGGCAAAAAACAAAATGCAAAACAGTGTGTTTGATACGACTATGATTAAAGCAATCATGACGCCGTGTCCCCCCCCCCCCCCCCCCCCCCCCCCCCCCCCCGTCCGCCCGCCTGGCTTCATCACGGTCCGCTGTTGCCATGGCGGCCCTCTGGACAGGCTCTCTTTCTTTCTGCTTCTCTTTTCTTTCCGGTGACATCCGCCGCTTAGCTTTCTCCCTCTGTCACGCTCCCACTCCATCTCTCTAATAATAGTCATTTGAATCATAATCATCATCATGATAATCATCATAATCATAACAATAGTAACATAATTACCATAGAGCAGAATGCTCGGCGACAGAAATCAAACAGAATCTAAATGCGTCTTTTCCATGTTTTTCTCCAAATGAATTGCTAAATTTCCATGACTTAGATAAAAATTACACGATGTTTTCTCCCTTCATCAAAATTGTAACCACACTCTGACTCACTGGCTTTCTCAAGAGTTTGTCAGTGTTGTTTATTCTGACAAGTGAAGATAACATGAACACAATGGGGAAGACATGTTACAGTAAACCTGTTGCACTGGAAGAAATCACTAGTTACTGATTTTTTTTTTCACACCTTAAACTCTGATTTTCCTTTAAATTTATTAGGCTAAATCAAACTTTTACTGAGTGAAATATTCAAACTCAAGATGCCATTTTTTTTTTTTTTTTTATAGCTGTGGCATTAAATCAAAGAGAAAATATCTAGACGTCTCTCACACCATTTTATACACATTTCCCTGTATTTCAGCAGGACATGTTTGGTACATTTGGAAACCTTAGGAACTCCACTAGAAATTAAAGTAAAGTTCGGAGGGTTTCAGTGAAGCCCGGTGGTGCAGCAGAGATGAACCCGCTGACAGGACCGGCAGGGTTAACGAGGTTAAAACTGAGGCCGGCTGACAATACTCCATGATTTTCCGTGACTCGCCCCCGAGGCTTCACTGAATTCCCCGCCTTTCCATGCCCGGAGGAGACTTTTGAAAATTCCCTGGCTTTGAGAAACTCCACGACCCGAAGGAAGGAAACCCTACGCCGGCGTTATCAGTGAGCATTTGTTTCTTTTATTGCTCTTACTTTCTCCCTCGCTCTCTCACAAAGGAAGTGAGGAATGACAACAGTAAGTGGAGAAAGGATGCTAAGAGAGCAGGCAGTGACAGAAATTCCTTAAAGAAGTGGAGGCATAAAGGCGCATTTCTCTCTATTCTGGCCTCCCTCTCCTCTCCTCTCTCTCTCTCTCTCTCTCTCTCTCACACACACACACACACTCTCTATGTCTCTCTCTCTCATCCTGCTGAACAGTGGTCGTCTCATCAGGCAGCTCAGGCGTCTCAGATCTTTGTCACTTCAAACAAACCGCAAAGCCGCCTGCTGCAAGCGCCTAATGAGACACAAATTGAGAGGAGACAGTGGGAGCCCAGAACTCATTCTGCTGGCCCCCTGTTAGCACACACACACACGCACACACACACACACACACTCACAAATACACCCAAGCCCAGGCATGCACACGCACTCACAAAGGCACACACATTAATTCCTTGTTTAACATACAAATAAGCACATAAGCACGCATATACACTGTGTATGGCACTCACACAAACATATTAATTCCCCTGGTGATAATATAAATAGACTTGTACACAGACTTGCACACACAGGCCTGACACACACACACACACACACATAAATTCCCTCGTGACAACACAACGAGACCCCGAACACCAACATGGCAAACAAAGTGAGAAAGTAAAGTCAAGCCCAAACACTCCACTACACTCACTTTCAATAATTCCTTCTATTTTTTTTTTATATTATTTATATGTTGTGCACATGCTGTTTTGGCTTTGTGGCAATTTCTGGAATTATTTATTTGAAAGTGCACAAGTGGCACTATGGGTAAATTGCAGGCAGCGGCGAATCATCGCAGCTTAGCCTTGATTGCCCTATGATTGAGCCTAAAATGTCAAGCTCCTCGTCACGATCAGCGGGGGAAAAGTCACGCCGCCGCCGGTTATGTATTCCACCTCCGTGAGTCAGGACGCCGCAATCACACGGTCAAAAACCATGTGGGGTTAAATCTGTTTACGCCTCGACGCCAGCGCCAGCGTTAGCCCGGCCCACGTCCCTGATTGAACACAGTTTTGTCCCGTAATGAGGAGAAAAAAAAAGGAAAGTAACACCCACTCTTACAAAAGCATGGACAAATACGGAATAATTCAAACCACGTTGATGGTTTCTGGCTTCGCGATGGTTTCTAAGAAAAACTGAAAGATTTCCGGTGGCGATGGATGGGTGTCAGGGCGGGGCCACAACTTTGAGTGACTGCTCAGATATGTTCAAAAGTTTAAAATCTGCTTTGGGCAAAATCTTGAGCTGCCGTCGTTTTTCTGATTCTTCAATGTGAATAAATTAACACTCGGAATGAAACCGAAGGAGGGCGACTTCATGAAAGGAAACATGTTTTCCATGTTGCCGACTGGGTCGCTTTGACGTTTGTGAAGTCAAATTGAATTTCTCCAATGGAGGATCAATAAAGCTACATGTTATCTTATCTATCTCGAGTCAGTTTTATTTGATTTTCCATTAATTTTACCCTTAACCCTATAAAGCCTGAACTATGAAAGAATTGGCAGAAAATTCCAATTTTTTGAAACTGAAACCTTTATTTAGTCCTATAACAATATATATATATATATATATATATAAAAATTCAAAAAATATGTTATTACACGACCTTTCTGGTGTATGATATATGATATGTACTTGAAGTGCCAATGGTATGGTCCAGGGTGAACAGGGGAAGTGTTCAAAGGTATACAACAGTATGTTGGTCAAGTATTGATTCAACTGAAAACGAAAAACAGAATTGAAAATGTGTATCATATATGATGCAAATGGCTTTATAGGGTCAAGTAGCCTTGAACATTTTCCCCCATATGGCACAACAGTATCACATATTCTGTTTTTCCACTGTTGTCCAGGAAGACCAATGATAAGAAAAAAATATACTAAAAAATAAATAAATATATTACAATTTTGCTGGAGGTTATTTTTTTGTACAAACCTTATGTTGTAATATGGAGAATGGGGTAACCATCTTAAGTAATTTTTCATTTCATCGTGACTACAAGAAAAACAAATCGCCGGGACGACGCACAGGCAAAAATTAAAATTGATTTTCAAAACGCCACACATCCGGCGCGGAAATAACTTATTTCCTGAAGTGAACTCAATATTTCTGAGACACGGTGCCCTCTGTCTCTGTGATTATTCTGCCAGCTGAGGACCTGCGTTCCCAAAAATCTTTTAATAAGTGGCAGAATTATGTTTAAGCCTCCCTCAGCTGTTTGTCTGTCTGTCAGTTTAAAAAAAAAAAAAAAAAGTTAAGTATGGATTTGGACAAAACTTTGTGGAAAGGTCAGTTACGAGGCAAGGAAGAACTGGTGAGGTTTTCATGCCAGGGTATATAACTACATATCACTACTTTTCATATATCAACGGATTCACATAACCCCATCAAACTTATCATAGGATAGAAGAGGAGGCAAACTCTTCATTCTTCTGCAATGAAACAAAATGGGGAGACTTCATTTCAAGTTTAAACATAAAGGCCTGCAGACTGGCTAAAATGCTTAAACGTGGCTGGAGTTTGAATGGACATATACAACAGTGGTCCCTCGTTAATCGCAGGAGCTACGTTCTAAAAATAACCCGCAATAGGCGAAATCCGCGAAGTAGTCAGCTTTATTTTTTACAATTATTCTAGATGTGTTAAGGCTGTAAAACCCCTCACTACACACTTTATACACTTTTCTCAGACAGGCATTAACATTTTCTCACTTTTCTCTCTTGTTTAAACTCTCAAAGTTCAAACCTTCTTAGAAAAATAAGTCCAGTATTATAGAATGAGCGCATTCTGTACTGTACAGGAGACACGGCACGGAGGAGATTGATTGACAATGGCCTACAGTCCCTTAGCCAATCAGGATGCAGAACACAATGCGCTGTAAAAAAAAAAAAAAAAAAAAAAAAAAACATGCAAAATTGCACTAAAAAAATCCGCGAAACTGCGAGGCTGCGAAAGGTGAATAGCGAGGGACAACTGTATTTCGTTGGCTTTCAGATAAAATGTAAGCCTCTCCACATGTGAAACACTTTTGTAACTGAGCACAGAAATCACTGACTTTTTGGAGTAAATCCGACTTGTGCAAGTGGCACATCTTGACAATGACACGGTGCTGACAAAGGTACGTGCTCTACTCGGCGCCATCTAGTTTGAGTTCATCGTGAGCTGTGCCTGTTTTCATTATACACACACACACACACACACACACACACACAGAAAAAAACCTCAGTTCAGTTCAGTTACAGCCACTAGTGCCTATTCCTCATTTTTTTGTCCTTTGTAGAGTCATCTGAGGGGATTCTGCTTCACTTACCAATCCCTGTTCTCTACTTAAAGCAAAAAAAAAAAAAAAAATTCCCTTAAGCATTGCTTCAAAATGTTAGCCGTGGATCACAGCCTTTACACCAGCAGGAAGATGCACGCAGCTCTCCAGCTCATTTCTCAGGCTATGTTGGCGGCTGATGTTGCGGGCTAAATGTAGTCCAGCTTTGTGAGTCACGGCACAGAGAGCAAGGAAGTGCCATAGCAGTGGGGTTTGAATATATTCTTGCCTTTTGTGAGTCAGAGAGCGTTGGAACAATGCAGGAGCACAGTAGGCTGGCTGGGTGGGCTGTGTTAGAGGAGCTTATCCCTGATAATGTGCCCTCATCTCCTCTCTAAATAACTGCACTGCCGGGCTCAGAGGTGTCGCTGACGATGGGAAGCCTTGGATCTCTCCGGTGGTTCTTCTCGCTTTACCTCTCCTCTTTGCAAAAAAGGAGTTGCACAGAGGGTTTTCTCGGATGCAGAATTGCTCTGGGAGCTGAAATAATCTTATTGGTTGAGTTAAACCTCAACGGGCAGAGCCAAACATCCTCCGTTTTTCTGGGTAAGACACGTTAAGACTGAAGTCCAATGGAAAAAAAAACAAGAGGTAAGAGAGGAGGTCGGTGATGCTGAAACCTCATCCTCGGCAGAAGACATTCACGCTCTTATGGTTGGAAAATTGGACCAAAAAAGTCCAATATCATCACTCAAGCCAACATCAGCAAGGCTTACTAGTAACCTCAGGCTTCATGTGCATAGCAAGGAAAACTAAATGCCGTAGCACTGTAGTTATCAAGGAATATCCATCTTAAAATGTTCCTTATAGTCCATTTTGAGCTTTATCGTATGAAATTTAGGTCTCGTGCCATTGGGCGATCTTGAAAAGAGCAAGTACATCATGTTGGGAAATTCGTGCTGCATCTAGGATCCGATTTCTCAACTCAGACAACAAATAGATAGATAGATAGATAGATAGATTTACTTTATTGATCCCAAACTGGGAAATTCTTATGCTACAGCAGCATCAATAGAAACATAAAAATAAAATAAAATCAAGCAGAATTATATACAATAAAGACTATATATATATACAACAAGGACTAAGCTAAGAATATAATAATATGAGCAATATAAGAATATAAATCCACGGCATGAGAGGATTCATGTGCGATGTCCTTTAAGGGTAAGAAAGCTGAAACCTCATGCTCGTCACAAGTCGGCCAGCTAAGATTTGTTTTTTTAATCAAATTTAAGTCTCTGTGCCATTTGGCCCTCTTAGGAAGAGGATTTACATCACTGTGGGCGATTCGGGCTGCAGCTAGGATCTGATTTCTCTGAATCGGACGGCAAAGTATGTTTGCTGGATCGCCATCTTGTGCGCCAAAAATGGATGATCCTTTTCTCTGTCCATTGTAGTTTCAGTCAGTAAGTTTATTCGGCTTAATCTCCTGAAATATCAAATGCAAATATGTGCTCAGTGGAGGAAAAGTGCAAGGAATATGTTTTGCCACTTGAAAAGTATCACATCAAGGCGGCATGAATGAAGAGATTGAAAATGGAGAGGTGAAAGTCAGGGCAGTGATGGAAAGAGTACTACAAGTTACTACTCAAGTAGAAGTACTGTTACTTTGCTGATGTTTTACTTAATTAGAAGAAGCTCATTTGAAATGAATTCAGAGTAAAAGTTACTTTCTCAGAACAGTAACTGTGTTCGTTGTGATCTTTCCCATGCCGTTAAAAAGAAAGGAAAGGACTTAAGGTTCAAACAAGATTCTTTTAAAGGTGCGTTACACTAAACTGCTGAGGACTGATTGAACTGAGGACTCTGGAGACTCAAATGACATGCAGTCAGCTGAGAGCAATATGTGCAATCTTTCACAGTGCACCTTGACAAAAAGTAGAGCCCACAAAGTAGAAGCAGATTCCTCTTCACTGATCATTTGTTCTCTGTAAAGCAGGGGCGGACTTACCATTAGGCAAAACTAGGGCCCTAAGTTCCTGAGGGCCCCATAAAACTCCTCATACACTTATGGTTAATACAGTTATTACTTATTTGCGCACATTAATTATGTTTTTGATTAAAATCCTTTCGCTAAAATGCCAGCAGAATGCTTATCGTATTATGTGTGTCTCGGGGCCCCTGTTTCGTGTGTTGTCTTCTCATTACAGAGGGCCCCATGCCTGCCTTTGCCTTGGGCCCCAAATTTCTTAAATCCGCCACTGCTGTAAAGGACATGATTTAAGATATAGGGAAGGACAATACTCAAGCAAAAATGTACTTATTATAAAAAAAAAAAAACTACACAAAAAAGCTACTCAATTACAGTAAAATGAGTAAATGTAATTAGTTACTTTCACCGTGTTGTGGTTGTGGGTGGATAGGTGTGTGTGTGTGTGTGTGCCTTCAGCTTTCACTATCCAGGTTTGATTCAACTCATTTCAAGGCCAGAGGTGCCTGTTCAATCAAAATCAAACCACGGCTTTAGTTACGCAAACGTTAAAACAGTCAAACTGAAACCTGCGTTTACATCATTTTCACCTTCTCCCGCGACAAACTTGTGAAAACGCCGTGTCCTCGCCCGGCTCTCTCTCTCGCCCCGTAATCCAGTTTTGCGGCGCCGGAAAGAACATAATGTTCACATAATTTGTGTCCACAGCGCGTAATCTGCATTTCAGAACGTGTGCTCGCATCACAACACGTTATGTGACTGCTTGGACTATTTCTGCCTCCGGAGCCGCCGTGCCTCTGACAAAATGTTTGTCGAGCTAAAACTCCAATCTGGCTCCTCTGTTTTCCTCTTTTTTCACCTCCCCTCTATATCTGTCTGTTTTTTTTTTTGGTTTTTTTTTATCAAGACTTTCATTTTCACTCCTTGTCTGAGTCACTCATTCACTCAGCCCATCACATGGAGAGCAGAGCCACTTTGTTGGGAGATTGGAGGGGGGGGGGGGGGCGGTGGACAGATGAAGGGAGTGAAGTGACGGGGTGATGAGAGGATCAGGGATGAGAGGGAGGCCTGATGCGCCGCTGTCAGCTCTGATCGCCTGCAGGAGACAGCTGGGGCTGCGAGCAAGTTAGCTGCAGGGACGGACGGACGGACAGATGGATGGATGACAGTCAATCACTATTTTTTGTGTGTGTGTGTGTGTGTGTGTGTTTTGTGTTTGTTTACATGAGCAAGCGAAGGGGAGGGAGGTGAGGTCTCAGTGCTGTGACCGGCTTGATTAGTCCCTCCCTCATCTCGCTGCATGTGTGTGTGTGTGTGTGTGTATGAGCCAGTGTGTGTGTGTGTAAGTGTGTTTGGGATGTGGCTGCACGCCTGGGGCAGACAGAGAGGAGCTAAATCGGCTCTGCGCAAACAACTAAACGGAGTAAACAAACACTCCAGCACGAGCGCACGCCGTTGTAGGCATCACTTGAAAAGCGCAGGCCTTTCACACGAGCGTGCCACGACACACACACACACACACACACACACACGCGTGAGCTGACGCGGACAGACACGCCGAGTCACAAACAGCTTAATTAAACAGCATCAGAGGGGGGCCCATGGGGGGTGGAGGAGGGGGGGCGGCTACCTTCAAAGCTATCTGTGTATGCAAATGGAGCGGCGAGCAGGGGAGAAAAGGCTGTAATAAATGATATGGAGGAGAGAAAAAAAAAGGCCTGGGGGAGAAGCAGGGAGAGGGGTTGAGGGAGCTGCATGTAGGTGGGGAGTGGGCACAAAGTGAGGGCTGCAAACATCACACACACACACACACACACACACACACACAGAGGACAGAGAGGGCGAAAGAGACGAGAGAGGAAGAGGCAGATATTTATAGATGATGATTTGGGAGGAGGGTAGATTGCAGAGGATATTACTGTAAGAAATGACGTTAGTGGTCATATGATTATCAGATGTGTGCGCCGATTAGGGATGAAACCAGGGATGCATGGGTATGTTTTTGATTTCTGAGGCCGATACCGATATCTGATATCTTTACACATCCGATACAGGGATACAAGTACAGGTACAAAACAGGTTCAGCTTTCTAGACAGGCATAAGATAATTTTTTTTTTTTTTTAATTTATGCAACACACTTAGAAAAAAGAACAGGAGTGCATGTATTTCAAATCCACATGATACACTGTGTAAATAAGACAGCTATGGAGTTGCTCAAAGGTTTGTTTTTTTCACTTTGATGGAGCAAGGCTAACGACTCCCATAGACTTCAAGTGTTTATGCTAAGCTAACATGAAATGCTACCCACTGGAAGTGAACCACTGGACGTACACAGGTGAAAATGGTGTGGAGCATCTTTGTCTCAGTCTGGGTAAGTCAGAAAAATAGTATTTTGCCTAAAATGGTGGAATAGCCCTTTAACAATCCTGTAAACGGTGGTAAATGTGGTCAGCAAAATCCTGATTTTGAATTTTCATATTTGCAGATAAATAACCTGGACCATGAGCACATGCAGGAACATATAGCACCCTCCCTCCCCCAGGCGCCAACACTCATACACACACTGTAGGCCTGCACACACACACGCACACACACACACAAAAGAGAACAACGACAGTGTGCACTTCTCCTCTACCTTGCATCCTCTGCATGCACACACACACACACAACACATGCACATCCTGTCCAGCCTGTACACACACATGAAAGACACACATGGAGCGAATCCTCTGTGTTCATAAGAGCTTAGTTATCTCCCGGCACTCTCTGTCTCTCTCTCTCTCTCTCTTTCTCTCTCTTTCTCTCTCTCTCTGCTCTTAGCTTATCATCCTGCAGCGACTCCAGCTGAATCGACTGCGGATCTAAAGCCTCCACCTACGGCCCCATTGTTTACTAAGACTCTTATGACCGCAGTTCAAACAACGCCTCATACTTCCCTCCGCAGTGCACCACTCTCTGACCCCGTGCCCACACAGGAGCTGTGATCTAAAATAAAACAAACAACACTTTGTTCCCCGCACAGCGCACCACCGCGCTCCACGCCGAGCGAGAAGAGAGTGGAAGCCTCCATGGGAAATGTGTGGTGGTTCCTATATGTGTGTGTGTGTGTGTGTGTGTGTGTGGGTGTGTGTCTGTGTGTCAGAAAAAGAGAGAGAGAGCCACTTGAAGTTCTGCAGCAAATATGTCTTCGCATGCTGATGAAGGTCGTGAATCTCAAATGTTTCTCCATAGGGGGGCTTTAAACGTCGCATCGTGAGCAACTCTATGTGTGCATTTTGTGTGTGTGTGTGTGTGTGTGTGTGTGTGTGTGGGAGGCAGGGTGTGTGTGCACATGTGTGTACATAATGCATCTGTGTTTGAGTTTGCAAGGGTGTGCATTCATATGTTTTTATTTTGCAGCATATGTGACGTAGGAGGCCATGATGTCATTTTGGTGTGTGTTTGCGTGCATGCATGCATGTGTGTCAGTGTGTGTGTGTGTGTGCTTGCTCATGTGCACATCTGTCACATGAGGTTGTGTAGGAGGTGCACAGTGAAGTTGAGCTGTCAAATCACCGCTATTATTATTAGATGTTTGGGGGAACTCCTCCATAAACATTCATTAGCGTGCGACATCAAGCGGGCCGCGGTGCGTAGGTGTGCCGCGCCGCTACAAAGAGCATGAGAAATACCTGTGACTGAAGTCGGGGAAAAATAACTTTTTTTTTTCTTTAATTCTATTTTATTTTCCAAAACTTTGTAATTCAGTGTAGCTGGATGACACCCTGTGAGATACAACCCGGGCCATGTGGTGTGATCCTATGATAACGCTGCTGAAATGGATCATGACGAGCGGCATGTTAAATCTACTGAGAGAATAAAGTAGCTTTTCATGTTTCACCTCCATCGTGCTCCTCTGCGGGTCAAAAATACTTCTATGTTTTATGAAACCACTCTGTTTCTACTCCATTAGGCTTTTCAGTGGGAAACTGCCCTCCTAGTAGCTTTTTTCCGTGGGAGGCGGGGAATTGACTCTCCTGCATCCATCACGCTGACTCTCAGTATTTTTGGCTTGTGACTCCGCATGACCCCCCCCCCTGTCCTTATGACCCAGGCTGCATGTGCAGAGTGGAGAACACTCACCTGAAGACTGATCACCTGCTCAGGCTGTTTCATTTGTTTAATAATCAGTGGAGGCATCACGCTTTAAAACTACTCGGTATTTCACAAGAAAGCATAAAAAAGAGCCACACATGAAAAAAAAAAAAAGTTTTTTCTTTTTTTTTCGGTAACACTTTACAATAAGAGTACAACAATTAACATTACTTAACGTTAGTTAATGCCGTAATGATTAATTAACTGTTAGTTAATGATTATTATGGCATTCACTAATGTTAATAATATCTACAATAACCCTTAAATAACATATAAATTAATACCTTAGCACGAACAGCATTAGTACATGATTCTTAGACACATTAGATTCAAGATTCAAGATTCAATAGATTTATTGCCATGTCAACAAGTAGATAGGAATTTGTCCTGGTAGACTCTCCGACATACTGTAAATATCATAAACAAGGACAGAACAGCAGCACAACATGTACAAAAAGACGAGCATAAACACAAACAGACAGTAAACAATAAGTTAACGGTTAATTAACTGTTACTTAATGTTTATTACCTGTCACTTACTTTTTATTACGGCATTAACTAATGTTAATTGTTGTACTCTTATTGTAAAGTGTTACCTTTTTTCTTATGTATTAATCACCTAGAACTTATCTCACAACCCCCCGGGGGGTCCCAACACCCAGTTTGAGAACCACTGTGCTAAACCTGAACCAGCTGTGTTTGTGTGGCGATAATGTCACACACACAGTTTTGCCTTGCTTATCGGTAAATTGTCATGGTTTCTTTGTTTTTCTTGTGTTTTGGTTGGACTTTTGTCTCTGTTCCTGTGTGTTTCCTTTGCCCGGTTCCCTTCAGTGTTTCCACCTGAGTCTTGTTTGCCCCTCCTAGTTCCCACACCTGTCCCGAGGTGTGTTTCAGCCCTGATTATTCTGATCCCTCCCACCGTTTCCCTCGGCCTATCCTCTGTGTTCTCCTGTCTTGTGCTCCAACCCCTTTCCCAGGTGTGTCTTGTTAGTTTATCAGTTCTTGTGTATTTAAGTCCTGTTTTCAGTTCTGTTCCTTGTCTGTTCATTATTTCATGGTTGCTGCATGTATGTATTCCCAGTGCTTCCTGAGTTTTCCCTTAGAGTTCATTAAACATTTTGTTGTTCCTCTGAGCTTTGTGCCCGCTTGCTCCTGCATTTTGGGTCCAAACCTACCACCCGTCGTGAGAAAAATACACTCAGTGGCCATGTTTTTAGGTCCACCTGCACAGTCTAATGCAGTCCAATCCAACTGTTGTGCCATCAAGTTTCCTTTCCTGCTGCCTGTAATGCTCAGCTTTTCTTTTTGTCACAGTAATAGAGATGTTCATTCAATTCTATGTTTGGCATTGAGCTCATAGTTAGTGCTGCTGTTGTGCTGGACTGCATTTTATTGAGAGCTTTTTCTAGCTGTTTTCCAACAGAATTAGGGAGGACAAAATAATTAGAAATACCTCTCAGTGTAATGTACAAGACCTCTGTGAACTACTTTCTCCACAATGTCACACCGACGGTGCGGATGCCTTTTGTGTGGTCGGAATGGAAAGAAGGAAATACGGATGGCGCATACATAAACTGCGTCTTATGTACTCATTTTTATTCACAGGATTTGTGAGGAAAGATCAAGTACCTGGGACACCGTCTCATCCACAACATGGTGAATTTACAAAAAAAAAAAAAAAATGCCTTGAACAAACACCTCCAGTGGGCCATGCTGATTGTTTGTAAGAGCCGCTAGTTTAAATGCATTTAAAACTTTAAAACTTTGATTGCAGCGGCTATATTTTCCCAAGGCCGTCGCCATGGATTTTCATCCAAGAAGAAGTTGTTGAAGAGTTCAACATCAGATGTCTGAATCACTTGAGGAATTTGAAAAGTGGGTGGGCGATTCAGTGGGCGATGAATATACATACATATATATATATATTTATATACTATACACATTACACAGGAGCTTTTATGACATCCCGTTCTAAATCCATAGGCATTAATATGGAGTTGTTCCCCCCTTTGCAGCTATAAGAGCTTCCACTCTTCTGGGAAGGCTTTCTACAAGACTTTGGAGCGTGGCTTCGCGGTTTTGCAAGATAATGAACTCGCGAAACAAGCTGACTGCGAGGCCAGCTCCTCTGAATTTCTGGCAAGTTGGCAGTCACAGACGATACGGTACCACCGCTGCACATACTGCATGCGCTGTGTATCGTCTATGTGTGTGGTGCTGCGATGGATTCTACACACTCCAACAAAGCATTTGCCATTTGTTCCTTTTTGCTGTAATACTGTAATGAGGAATCCGACAGCGGGCGGTGTCACTGAGATGACAGCGCCTGTCTCACCTTCATTAAGCCTCAAAGAGACCTGTCTTAACTAGCAGATAAAAGAGCTGGAGAGAAAGACGGGAGGATAATTGGAACAGCAGTATATGCAAATATTTAGCCATTTAGGGGATCCAGGGATGTCTTTGTGTGTAGTTGTGCGAGTGCGAGTGTGCGTCAGTGTCTTCTCCCCAAGCGGTTGATGTCACTCAGTAGCGGAGCGGAGAGCATCTCCGGTTTCCCGGGCTCACAAAGAAAATAACGGCCGCTCTGTCACGGCGCTCCTTTCTCCCAGCGGCCTGCAGAGACCTCACGGCCGCTGAGGGGGAACCCTCGCCCCTCTCATTATCACACTCCGTCTCTCTTTCAGTGTCTCTCCCTCACATAGACAATTTCTTTCACTGCCCCTGCCTCCCTCTGACACACACACACACACATATCTCTTTCCCTCACACACACACACACAGTCTTTCTCTCTCTATGCCACTCACTTTCCTACATCTGCATCAATCCTGTGGCCTTTATTGTCACTGAATTTCACTCGCGCTCCCAACAGCAGCTTAAAAAGCGATCAAAACCGCAACAGCTATAAAAAAAAAAGAAAAAGAAAATGCACAGAGACAGAGCAAAGTCTAAACAGATCACTTTATCGACTAAGAGAGCCACATCGTCGTCTCGGATGACGGAAGCGTGGAGAAATTCTTGTCATAAAACGAGGGATGGAGAGAGTCCGGCCCGAGCCCAAGGCCGTATTGATTGGCTCTGAGTTTGAAATAGGATTGTTGCATCAGCTACTGCAAAAAAAAAAAAAAAAAAGGCACTTGAGTCTCGTTTGTTTTTCCATCATTAGCTGAGCTGCGATGCTGGAACCTCAGCCCTGCACGATGCACGGAGCTGAGATACGATCAAGGTCACATCTTCATAAGCGGGGACTGTGTGCTGCGTCCGGAGCGACATGTTTAGGCTACTGTTGCCTTGTTTCAATAATGCAGCAGTCAGAAGCATTGTTGTGGGTTTCCATACATCATTCAGAGTCTACTCCACTTTCCTATTGACTCCTTCCTCCTCTCCCCGCCGATTCACCGTCTGAAACCTAAGCATCAGCCACGCACAAAAGTCCCTTTATGTCTGCTGAAAGTTATTTGTGAAACAAGTAATGGTCATTTCAAAACGGACAAAAGACAACACAGAAATGGTTAATTCTCATTTCTTAAACAAAGGACAAGTCAAGTGGAACCAAAAATAGCTCATCATCACCAGTCCTGGTTCCACAAGCAGCCTTTTAGACCGCAGTTGTTTAAAGAACCGTTTGTTCTTTCAGCGGTTCTTCATGGACCCATCAAAAAGTTCTTTAAGAACTAGAAAAGGTTCCTCAAAAGAACTTTCACTTGTCACATTGTTATTATTGCTGTTATTTTATAATTATTATTATTAGCAGTAGCGGCAGCAGTGGTAATAGTAGTAGCAGTATTTGGGAATTCTGACTGAGAAAATCTCTCTCTCTCTCTCTCTCTCTCCCTCTCTCCCTCTCTCTCTCTCTCTCTCCTTCTCTCTGTCTCATTTTAATCAAAATCAGTTGAATGAGGCTTTATTGGCATGGGAAACAGACGTTTACATTGCCAAAACAAGTGTGAAAGGAAAAACAAGAAAGAGCGTACATAAACAGAAGAACTGTGATTTAGCTGTTAGATATATTTATATCTATAGATATATCTAACAGCTATCTAAAAAAATTTAGAAAGTGTAGACTTGCAGTTTAAATATATATATATATAAAGGCAACAAAGTAAGAAGTATGTAGACACTGCAACCCTATTTGAATATGTAATTCGGTAACACTTTACAATAAGAGTACAACAATTAATGTTAGTTAATGCTGTAATGGTTAATTAAGTGTTAGTTAATGATTATTATGGCATTTACTAATGTTAATAATATCTACAATAACAATACAATAAATAACATATAAATTAATACCTTAGCATGAACAGCATTAATACATGATTCTTAGACACATTAGTTAACGGTTAGTTAACTGTTACTTAATGTTTATTACCTGTTACTTAGTGTTTATTACCTGTTACTTAATGTTTATTACGGCATTAACTAACATTAATTGTTGTACTCTTATTGTAAAGTGTTACCAAAATCCAGGCAGAGGGCTTGGACTCTGCAGACACACACCAACACACACTTGTAGCTAGTGGCTCATACGAGATGGTTGAAAAGGATTATTTTGTATGAGTCTTTAAATTTTTTAAAGAAATTCCTACTCATTCTGCCTTTAAGACCTTCTAGGAACTGAAATTTGCCTAAAGATGTTCCCGTGACTAAGACCCCCTTCCTCCTGAACCACAGGCTGATATGGGGATAAAAGTTTTCTGTTTATCAAAGACACTCTATCCTTGCTGCGGAAACACATCTCAGCAGGTGTATTTGAACAAAACAAATAATGTTTATTACCTGTTACTTAATGTTTATTACCTGTTACTTAATGTTTAATACTGCATTAACTAACACTAATTGTTGTACTCTTACTGTAAAGTGTTACCTGTAATTCAATGTATTTAATGTATTTCAAGATATTTGCTCTGTCTGTATGTACAGTCCAGAGATCAGACTGACGGTCTTCATGGTGCTTGTCCTCCACTGGACGTCGTTTTCAGCTCTCAGATCTCGCTGCTGTGTTGCACGTTCCTGTTTTTCACGCAGACATGGAAGTTTTTCGTTGTTGCCGTGTTTGTTTGTTGTTTTTTTTTAAGTCTTTTGGGTGGCTTTAATCTGTGGGTAATATATATGTCTGATGTCCCGGTACAGGTGGCAGGTGGTTAAAAAGTGCAGCTCGGTTTCCACCTCCTGCTGGGTGCAGCGGCTGCAGTTTTTCTCCTCAGGGGAGCCGGGCCTGCCGGTGGTGGCCTCTCTCCTCGGCCGGGCCGCGCTCACTGAGTCTGCACCTGCTCAGGGATCTCCTCGGTGTTGGATCGCTCACGGTGGCCAGGCAATCTGCCACTGAGTATTCTCTGTTTAGGGCTGAACAGCATTCCACTTTGCTCTGGCTCTTAATTGATTCTTTCCCATGTGTCAAATCATTTTTCTTTTTGTTTTCCTTAATAATTTGCTTTGGTCTAATAGGATTTCTGCCCAGGGGCCGTGCTCGTGTTTGTGAACAGCGTCCCAGAACCAGCTGGCTGAGGGCGCTCCTCCCTGGGGGTCTCTGTGTACGTGAGGGCTTTATTATGGAGCACGTCAGGGTTGCTCTCTATTGGGTGGTTACAATATAATTTAAATGCTCTCTTTTGAATATTTATAATTAGCGGGTACCGTCTTTACTCTGCTCTGCGTGCAGTATTTGGACACGGAGAATGGATTTGCAGAATTATGCATGCAGAGTCTGAGTTTGGTGTGTGTCCCGGTTTGTGAAACCTTGGCTGGCGAGTGGACCCCAGACCTCATAACCACAACGGGAAACAGGTTCAATAACAGATTCCAATATTTTTTAAAGCCAGATTTGAATCAGGACGTCCAGCTTGGTGTTCCTTTCGATGCCCCGTGGTGCTGATGTTTACATCGAGGGAGGTAGACTATAATATCTGCCTAGGATTTGTATCTGTGTGTTTTGGATGGGCTGTTAATTGCTACAGAGGATCAAGGTGCAAGGTGGAGACAGGACCCCTGTGTCTGCCAGACTGTTACAGCGCCCTCGCCAGGTCATGGATGTAAATGTTGAAGAGGGTCGGACTCAGGCTGCATCCTTGTCTGAACTGCCAGATTTAGGGAAAGAGGTCTGCATGTTGTTTTTTTTTTTTTTTTTTTTTGGCCAATCCTCACAGCACACTTGTTGTTTCACACTTTCTAGCAGTTTATGCGGCACGTCCCGGTGCCAAATTGAATCCAAGACTTTATTTAAATCAACAAAAGGAGGAGAGCAGTTCGCCTTTGTTTTTGTTTATTTGGTTGTCAGTTAGTGTGCTGAGGGTGAAGATATGGAATGGTCTCTCTCTCTCTCTCTCTCTCTCTCTCTCTCTCTCCCCCTCTCTCTGTCATTTTTAGGGTCCCAAAGAGCGAGTGCCTGAAACATGAGCTTCAGATAAAAGCACTTGGCTATTTGGTTATCGAATAGAGGGACCGAGAGAGGCGGAGAGGGTGGGGGGGGTAGGAGGGGGGAACTGGGGAAGGAGCGCGACAAGTAAAGTAGGGGTGGGGGTTAACTGTCCAATGTAGCCCCCCCCCACCGGGAGTCACGGATTTAAAAAACAAATGAACGGTTAACAGACTAGAGCTGAAGGTAGCTGCGGTGCGAGTGGGGGCGAGAGGGCCCGTTTGTGTCAGTGTGTAATTTGACCTTCCCATTCACATTAAAGAACTCTCTGTACACACACACACACACACACACCAGTCCCCCACCCACCCACACACACACACACACACACACACACGCACACATAACCCCTCCGGTCTGGTCTGTTCCATTTGAAACCCCCGCCTCTCATCTGAAAGACAGCTTTCAGAATTGGATTACCAGCACTGAATGGGGTCTGTTCCCCTCCGCTGGGTTCCGTCTCCGTCCCCTGCCAGGACTACAGGTCCACTCACACACACACACACACACACACACACACACCAACCCTGCTCCTACTTAATTGGTGGGCTGTGCCCTCATTACAAGTCCAAATATATGCATGCTCTGCCATTGTCTCTCCCCAAAGTCTCCTTCTCAGAATGCAAATTGAATACACACTCCACTGTGTGGGTGTGTGGGTGTGTGTGTGTGGGTGGGTGTGTGTGTGTGTGTGTGTGTGTGTGTGTGGGTGGGTGGGTGTGGGGTGATCACAGCTGCAGATGTGTCCTTGACGCTCATGAACTTGAATCTCAATCTGACCCTATTCTTCTCCAGGGGGTTCAGAGACAAAGCCTCACACAGTCTCTTACACACACACACACACACACGCACACACACATAAGCAAACAGGATTTGGCAGGTGATCTCAGCGGGAGGTCAGGGGAAGAGATCTGGTGTCTTAACTATCACGCTCTCCCTCGTTCTCACCAGCAAACTCCTTGGCGTGATTTGCATAAAAATAAAGGCAGAGGTGTAAAAACGCTGCGTTCAAAACAACTCAGACCTCCAACCCAGATAAGAGACTTCTGACATCATTGCACTGACGCTGCAGGTTAATGCAGGGGAAACATGGACGTCCAAGTGACATTTCATGTAATCCGATAAATACAAACACATCTCACAGATTGCATTAGTCCACATCTAATTATGCGTTAAAACACCAACTCTGTTACTACAATTCCATTCCTACCATTAATGATGAAGGCCGGCATGCTTGATTTCGTCAGTGACATCAAGTTGGATAAATCGGAGCTGTGAAATGACGCGCAAATGTCTCGCAAGTTTTTTTCTGAGTTGCGAGTTGAACGCAGAATAAGCACCGGCTACACAAACCTCAGGATTTCACAGATTTGCAGATGATCTTGAGCAGGTCATTGCCACTTGAGGCAAGACAACAAACCAAAAGTTTCTCCTTTGTATTTGAGTTGGTCACACTGTTAACCATGTCCCCTTTATAATATACAGCATATTCAGCTATATTGATCAAGTGTAAAAATTAAACTGATAGTTTTAGGATTTATTGACACTAGTTTGTATGATTTACTCGCCACTAGTGATACTGATACATGGACACTGAGTACGTTTACATGCACACCATATTCCTGTTCGGCTCAATATTCCGGTTAAGGTAACTGCGCCGCGGCAACTGGAATATTCCGTTTACATGTTACTTGGCATGCCCCCGTGTTTCGGCGTATTCCACTCTCTGACGTAATGCGACACTCAGCCACGGGGTCTGCCGGAAAAACAGACGAAGAAGTCTTCTTCCTCGTCTTCTTCTTCTTTTTCTTCTTCTTCTGTCGCTATTTCTATGTTTTCTCCCATCGATATACTCCGTGATATTTAAGTCTTTCATTAGCTGAAGGCAGACTGCAGTCTCCTGGCTCTTGCTGCTGTTCGCCATGCCGTTTTCCCCGCTTGCAGGTAACCATAGCAACAAAGACACCACAGAATTCCTTGTGAGTCGAGCATGCGCAGTCGTGACTGAATATTCCGGTTCGGGGAGTTTTCCGACTAAGGTGGTTACATGCCCCAATATTCCGGTTGGAACAGGAATATTCTAGGGGGCTTATTCGGAATTCTCTCCAACCGGAATATGACCTTAATCGGGTTCGGTGCGTGTTTACATGACATGTGCACAACCGGAATATTGCAAATATTCCGGTTAATACAGGAATAAGGTGTGCATGTAAACGTGCTCAATATTCCGGTTAAGGTAACTGCGCCGCGGCAACTGGAATATTCCGTTCACATGTTACTTGGCATGCCCCCGTGTTTCGGCGTATAGAGTGGTGAAGTCCCGCCCACCCACTTCCGGTACATGGGTCCTCAAAAGCAAAAAATTATGAATGCGATCCAATGGGTAGATAAAAATTATTTTCTGGTCCCGTTTGAATTGTGCCATGGATTTCACGTATGTTGTTTCTGATATTTAAAGATAATTTTTCATGCAAAGAAGACTACAATTTAGCGCGAAGAATATTAATAATGTTAGGTTTTGTGTGAGCCCGCTTTGTGAACTACAACTCTTCGCTGCTCTCGGTGCGAATGATATACGTCACCACCCGCACTGGAAGCCTACAACAGACATGGCGATTTCTCTGCTCTCCGCTGAGTTTTTGAGGTTCTGAGTTTTTACGCCCGACGGCGGGGTCCGCTTGCCCTCCTGCCCGGCCCGGCGCTCCGTCGGTCCTCGGAGACACGGACAATCGGGAACAAAACACACCTTGACTTCATCTTGACTTGAATCTGGATGGAGGGAAACGGCGATGACGTGACGTCACATACGCGACACAGTATGTAGTCTTTCTAATTGTGTTTTCTCAACAGCATTTAACTGAACAATGGCGCAATAAACGGTCAAACTCTTGTCATGAAAATTTGTTATTTAAGCCTATAAACAACATTTGTGTAATCCATGGCATAACGACGGGGGGACCAGAAAATAATTATTTTCTGTCCATTGAACACCATTCATTTTTTTCGCTCCGAAAGGTCCCATGGGGGCCCACCAGAAGGGGCGGGACTTCACCACTCTATTCCACTCTCTTATGTAATGCGACACTCAGCCGCAGGGGGCAGCAGCACGCGTATAGGCGTCTGGTCTGCCGGAAATACAGACGAAGAAGTCTTCTTCTTTTTCTTCTGTCGCTAGTTCTATGTTTTCTCCCATCGATATACTCCGTGATATTTAAGTCTTTCATTAGCTGAAGGCGGACTGCAGTCTCCTGGCTCTTGCAGCTGTTCGCCATACTGTTTGCCATGCCGTTTTCCCCGCTTTCAGGTAACCATAGCAACAAAGACGCCACAGAATTCCTTGCAGGTCGAGCATGCGCAGTCTTGACTGAATATTCAGGTTCGGGGCATTTTCCGGCTAATTTTCCGGAATATTGCGCTCATTGAGCACGTTTACATGCACACCTTATTCCTGTATTGGTTACGCACATGTCATGTAAACACGCACCGAACCCGATTAAGGTCATATTCCGGTTGGAGAGAATTCCGAATAAGCCCCCTGGAATATTCCTGTTCCAACCGGAATACTGAGGCATGTAAACACCTTAGTCGGAAAATGCCCCGAACCGGAATATTATTATCTATAGAGGTGATTGGAGTTGTGGCTAATTGTCTGAGTGAGTAATTAATAAATGAATAGCAGCCAAAAAGATCAACTTGGCAAACATTTTAAGCAACAACAAAAAACTTGCTACAATGTTTAAATCTTCCACAAATTAAATAAATGCTGCGAATTATAAGAATTATAATAACTGGAGTCTTGTGTTTACCTTTCACTCTTCCTGCGAGTTTACTGAAACTTTATGTGATCATTCAAGTTAGCGATAGCCTGCCTAGCACGCAATAAAGCAAGCAGCCATTAAACTGTTAATTTAACAAAACATTCTCAGTTTTATGATGATGAAGTGGAGTTGGTTTGTTGGTTAAATTTGGATTTATTTACGTTTAACCGTTGCCATTTTCCAGATACACACACGATATTTAGCACCTAGTTGGATGTATCGGTGCTTTTATGAAAATATGAAATTACTAGCTATTATTTCAAGTTGGATGTTGATGTGAGGTTGGAAGATGTTTTTTTTTTTTTTTTTGGATCTTTGCACTTCCAGTAGGCACAAACAGAGACTGGCAGCATCACTAACAAATAAGATAATCAGCTAATAAGCCAGAACCCAGTTGGCTTGAGTTTATCTAATTTGTCACGTTATGAGTTCCAGTTTATCATTGCATAAACAAATGCAAACCACAATCAGGCAAATGCATTTTTGAAACCACCTGATGCCCCAGTCATGTGCTTATGCTGGTGTAAATTAGCTAATATATACTCTGATATATGTATGATTATGTGCTGGATGTGTATACTAGTTTTTGGGAGGTATAAATATGCCTACATGTGTATTTTTTACATATTTAAGGATGCATGTGGTGTGATATTTTGTGCTCTATATGCTGAGAGGTCAACACTTATTTGCACATACATCGTTCTTGTGATCATTTTTTTTTTATTATTGGTGTTTAGACATACTTATATATTCATGATTTGAGCCTTTATGAGTGGGGACTTTGATGTGGGCACTTGTATATTTATATATAAAAAAAAAAAAAATCAACCAATCAAAGGCCATGTGAATTCAATTTATTTTTATTATGAAGAGAAAAATGCACTTTGGTCGGGTTGTTGTTATTATTATTATCAGGCTTTTTTTCCCCCTTCAGATTTGCTGTGTTCATCTGTTCAACAATCATCCACCATCCTCCTAATAATAAGATTTATTGGGTGATGGCGGAGGAGGGATTAGTAAGTCAGAGTTGTGACAGACATGCGCTGCCCCTGTCGCTCAGCCTGGCATCCCTCGCTTTGCACAGCTCTCTTTTTAACACCCCCTCTCCACCCATCACACACACACACACACACAGTCTCTCTCTCTCTCTGCCTCTCCTTCTTTAAGATAACTTGATGGTGTTGAGAGCGGCATGCTTGTGCAATATGTGTAAGTGCTTCTGATGACACAAATACTGAGGAGAGAGGATGGGAGCTGGTGTGCATATGTGTGTGTGTGTGTGTGTGTGTGTGTATGTGTGTAAAAGAGAGACACAGAAAGCACATTTTCCACTGTGTATGTGTGGGAGTGAGTGAGAGAGACGGAGAGGAGGAGGAGGAGGAGGAGGGAGTCCTGACACAGAGCTGTGGATTATTTTATGTCCATGCATGTTTCTCGTGTCTTTGCTGGTGATTGAAAAGGCGACCTTTCTGGATGCAAGCAGGCAGACCACAGACGAAACACAACCCACCAACATCTGGCTGGAGAAAAAGGCATAGAAGCAACACTGGCATGCTATTTCTCTGTTTTTTTGCTCTCTTTTTATGTCAGGTCTATATGATTCATTTGCATAAATGTTATATAATCGGTAATGCCAGTTAGAAAATAGAGCATTACAACAACAACAACATAAAAAAACATCTGATCCACGCTGCAGATTTAAAATGTCACTGCAGCAAAAAATAATGTAAAAAAAAAAAATAAATAAGACAATGCGGCAATGAGTTGTGATCTGGGTTGTAGTGGAGGTTTAGAGGGGGAAGAAGTTGCAAAGTGACCATCATATTTCTGTGGGGGGGGGTGATAAAACTATTGTTTATTGCCGGTGACTCAACGGTTACCTCACCCGTTTCTGAGATTTCTGGCTTTCAGAATTCACTTTCCAGCCTGGACTCCGGTTTTATAACAAAACCCCTCCGTCTGATGGCATTTAACAAGCTTGCACAGACTTTATGGAATAAGTTCAGACAGCATGTGGCATCGAACTGATGTAAGCTATATGAAGAGAGAGTTTAAACATTATAAAGTACTGATTCGAGTTTGTGGTTTCTCTGTTTTGGCCTTTGTCTTTTGTCATCCACAGTGGGTCAATTTTAATACATGGACGGCGAAAGTGAGTTTCAAAAGTCTTTGCAAATGATCTGTAACTTAGCCAAATACATGAAGCATGAGCAGGGTGGCAAAGTCAAAAATCAAAAGCAGGTAGACCTCTTTGTCTGACAGAAAATGAAGCTGAACTGCTTTTTAGAAGTAACTGATTACAGGTCATCGATATCTAAGAGCGCCGCTTACTCAGTCCGGCGGGCCGAAGCAGCTCTGACACCGTTTTTGTGTCTCGTTGAACCTTCGGTGAGGATGTAAAACGTCTTGAAAAGGGGCCGACTGTGGACAGAAAGAGAGAGACACAGATACGCTTTTGTCAGGGTTTTGTAGCTTGAGTCACGTCCGTACGATGACTCAATGTTTTAGAAATGGCTGCTTTCCGTTTTGGCCTCTTGTCCACGCAAAAAGTGCATTTTTCGGTCACTGAAAACGCTCTGCGGAGTGGAAATTTCTTTTGAAGACACCGTTTCTTTTTGCTGTGTGGACAGTTGAAACGGCGCTCTTTGATAATGCCACGGCCACGACTTTGTTTCCTCGCAGATGCTCATGGTGGAGATGTTCACCTCACACACACACACATACACACATGCACTGGACACTGCACTTTATCCTGTGTGTGTGTGTGTGTGTGTGTGCATCCTGTTTCCTGCATGCTCTACTCTGCAGCATTTCGGTAAAGTTGGAAATATATTCACAGATTCAAACTTCCCAGCTCAATAACTCTTCTATTAACAAACGACCAAGCCGATGGGACACAAATTTGAAACGGTTTATTGTCTGATGGAGGGATGAGGGGTGAAAGGATGGAGGGTCAAGGATTAGGGGACGGAAGGAGAAAGTTAAACGGATGAGGTAAGGAAAAGGGTCAAGAATGGGTGGGTAGAGGAGTACTGTGATTGACTGACGTAGACCAGAGGCTGGAAAACAGGAGGAGCCAGGGGGAGTAGAGACTCTGAGGGGTGGGAGCCGCATCTTCTGGCGATCCCATGAGATTTGGCCCCCAGTGGCTCCTGTGCTCATCAACGGTGAGAAGAGAAAAAAAGCAAAAATTGAGAGAAAGGGGAGAGGAACGGATTAAGATATAGTTTTGTGTGGAAATGAGCAGCTGTAGGCCGTTGTTTAGCTACCCACCAATGGTTGTGATTTTGACATCATTTTTTTTTGCTGTCCTTATCATCTCTCTCTCTGTCTCTTTCTCTTTCTCCTTCTCTCACAGTCACACACCTCATTCACACTCATTCTTCTTGCCCCGATTGGAAGTGCATACAAACCACAGAGACCGTGCACACACACACTTGCTGTGACTCTGCATGACTGCATGAAACTAATCCACAGGGGTGAGGGAGAGGAGTGTGAGTGACTTTGCCGGTTTTCAGGTGTGGTACAGGCAGTTTTGCACGGTGCGTGTGTGTGTGTGTGTGTGTGTGTGTGTGTATCACCCACAGCGGATCTGTGGCGAGCGAGACGCCGGCTGCGGCAGATCAGAAGACATTGGCTGACAGTGCGGTGTGTCGAACAGATGTTGGTGTCAAAACATTTTTATTAACTGCCTGTTCCAGTGGATGGGGTCTGATCTACGAGATATCTCTGTCTTTGTCTCCTTTTTTTTTTAAAATTCACTCTCTGTCTTTCTCTCCCTTACACACACACACACACACTCACACAGACACACATATACACTCTCTGTACCTTGCTACTCAGCCAGGTCAGCCCAAGATGTGCCCAAAAAAAAAAAACTACAGGCATTTTCTCTTATCGGTAATCAGTCCAAACCCATTTTTGTCATTTCAGCACAGTGCAGCAGATTTCACTGATATTTTTTTTAAACTCAGGTCACCAATATTTTGTACCAATTTCCATATATCGTCTTTAAATCTGACCATTCTCATGCTAAAAAGATGCTTTGCCCCAGAAACTTCATCCTTGTCAGAATATAAAAGCCTGTAAAAACGGCGTTTAGTCGACTGTGAGACGGTGAAGCTGCAGCCCAGACTAATGATATTCTGAGAGGTGGGCTAGCGGCTCTTGAAGAAAGGCTGACTCACCACACCTACACAATGGTAATAGAAACTCTGCAATCGAGACCTTTCAAAAGAAGAAATCATTTGCAAAAACATAACCGGTCCGTCTCAAAGCACGCAATGAAAATTAAATCCCATGGCAGGCGTCACAGACTGTTTGATGGAGCTGTGCGGATGACATGATATTTTTAAAGGGCCGCACGGAGTCCTGTTTTGACTTGTCATCGACAGTCGGCAAAGTGTTTTGTCTGTCAAATATCAGTTGCATAAGTGGGCACACAATTTCCTCGGGTAGCTTAGCTTAGTCACTTAATTGCACCAATTCAATGTCACTGATGTTGAAAAATGTGGAAAAAACACTGTGAAATTGGCCATGCAGAGATAATACTGTCTTGTGAATGCTGTATTTTTGCTAAAACGTGAAGTCAATCCATTCAAAATTGCACACGTGAGAGGAACTACTTTTTCCGAGTTGCGTTCAAATTCTGCTCATCAGCTTTCTCCAGCTTTGTTGTGAGTGTTGTGATTGACAGGTGGGAAGGTGGAACCCAAATATAGTGGAGGTCAGTGATTGGCTGAGAGTTGCACCACAGAACAGAGGTGTAACGAGTCAGCGCCGGGCCCCAGTGCATGATGGTCAAAGGGTCACTGCCTATCACAAACACACGTAACATCAGTAGCGAATGAAAAAGTGAAAGCATGAGGATTTAAAATGACCAGCAATAGCCCACTGAACAAAATGTGGTGTTGGAGCGCCACAAAGGATGAAAACACACTGACATTATTCATGTCTGCACAAATGCAAGTGTGTAAGTTGATTATTTGTCAAATAAATAATAACTAACTTCTACTTGCATCATGGGCATATTTTCCGGGCTTTTCTCTAGCTAGCTACGTATGTCCAGAATTACGATAACTCACAACTCCCTGCAGGCACACTTTGCATCGAATCACCCATTAATCCCCATTTAAACTTACTTTAGAAATGTATCTTCAACTATTCAATAAAATATAAGCTTGTATATGTTTAACGTATACAAGCTTGGATACGTATACAAGTTCAGTGCCCATGTGTGTACCATAAACTCAGTGTGACATTTGCTATTAATGCATGAATTTAAAGAGATTATGACAGAGTAAATTACTTTTCCACTAATGTAGAATTCACAAAAACAACTTTCACACAGCAGCTTTTACATTTTTAAAACATGAGTCAAAACCAGAATCAGGATTACTTTCTTGATCCCCAAGGAAAGATTGGGTCAGTTGCAGCTGCTCAACTCTAAAGAATTAAATTACAAGAAATAGAAAAAGACATAAGAAAAATAAAAATGATGTGCCATTATGTATTAAGTATGCACTTTATGTATGAAGCTGTATCACAAAATTGTGCATTATATGCATTCTGTGTGAATATGTGCATTAATCCTGTAAAATATTGCATGAATAAGTACAGAAATAATATACAAATCTACAAAATATATACAAACCCTGTCAAATGATTGCACATTTAAATGGTTAAACGGTTACATAGTGTTAAATGGGAGTGAGTTTGGGTGAGTTAGATTACCTCTAAGCTACCAAAGTCATATTCATGATGGTCAGATATGATCACAACAAATGATGAGAAGTCAAACCAGGATGTTATGGTCCTTGAACTCCGATTCAGAGACTGGATTTTGTTTGAAATAAAAAAAAAATAAAATAAAACTTTGTTCATAAAAACGTCAATCTATCGTAAAACAGTTTAAAGACCTGCACCTGGGGTGTGTAAATCCTACGCTGTTCACTGTCAGCATCAATTAACAAGGTCAAATTCCTCGTGCAGCCGTTTTACATGGCAGATAACAGCGATTCTGATTTATGAGCAGCAGTTCCACTCGGCATTTTGAATAGATTGACCTGGAGGTGAATTAATACTTATCCTGGCATCTCTGGTGAACTGACCCCAGTCTCAACCATTTTTTCTCCAGTTCCAGCTCCAGCTCCAGCCCAGTCCAGCCCGGTCTGGTCCGGTTCAGTTTATTCCGGGTCAGTCCAGTTTGCCGGCCTCTGCGGTCATTAGCCGGCCACAGAGTCCTGGTGACTCAGCTGTCAGTCGCTGCGTTCGGGGGGCAACAAACGAGGTGGCAGCTCTACTGACATGTAAGTGTCACTGAGTCATGGAGGGGTGGACTGATCGCTGATGAAGGGAGACAAACAGGCAGGGGAATAACGGAGCGCACAGCAGATGAGCCTACATGTTCAACCGAGTCAGCTCTTCTGCCAGCTGTCGCGCGCTGCTCGACCGCCTTGGGCATCACGGGAAATCTGCATGTGAGAGTCTGAGCACGTGCGCCGAGATTCTGTAATTCTTTGTTTCTTCAAAATGGTTAAAGTCTTGGAGAGTGTGGAAACATCACGGCCTGTTTTCACAGCAAACAGCAAAGGCAACAGAAAGAAATACTTAAACACACACACTCACATTTGTCCTAAGCTTGGAAAAAACCTCACAGGAGAAAGAAAAATATGAAAGCACCCATGTATATATGCACACATTCATTCATACATTCAAAAATTTACACATATTAAACACCCATATATGAAGTGTATTTGAATTTGGCACATTTTCACATATGGACATACAGAATAACATGCAAATACAAATATACACATCCTCCCTATGGTTTACACTTGTTGCACAAATATACACACCTTACACATATATGTATGTTGCAATAATCATATGCACATCCAGGTTACCGGGTGCAGGACTGAAACGTATTATGATGCTGTATTTTTATTTATTTATTTTATTTTATTTCATTTCAGATTTCCTAATAAAGACAATAAAGTGATTGCTTTGTATTGTGTTTTATAGAAGACTGTTTCAGCCTCATCCTATAGTGCTGGTATAAGGTTAGCTCAATGCTGGCAGCGAGTCATGTTTTGGCATGTTTCCGGTCTAATTGTGGCAACCACGGTGCAGTGCCCACATTGACTGACCATCAGATTTGGCCGGAGTCTGGCCTGATTGCAGCAACGCCGGTCCAATCCCAGCGGTGGGAATCTGCCCAGTCTGGCCGGGCTGATCCTGGGCCATCATTCAAACCAAGTGTGGCCAGAGATCAGCAGCCGGAACTGGCCTGATTAAAATAGCTGAGAGATGTGAGATTGGGCCGATTCGGCACAACTTTGTAAACAGGAACCGCCCAATCTTACAGTTCTGCGAGGAGTAAAACTGTGTCAGCCTGGATGAATCTCTCAGCAACATTATGCATAAAATATAAGTCAGCTCCATGTTGTCACTGCAACACTGCTGAACTGACACAACCAATGCTGCAAATCCAGGATCCCACAGGAGTTCTGGGCAAGACACACCCATAAGTGCTCTGATTGGGCTTAAAATGTGTTGGCCATCCGCTGAAACAGGCTTCACATAAATCCTCACCAAAACCAAAACACTGACCTTAATTAACCATGTGGAAGTATCTTGCCCAGAACTCCAGTGGGAATCATTATAACACAAACAAAAATGCCCTGTAACAGCATACACGTTTATATAAGCTCTTCATAATAAAACATGGGTGAACTTAAATAGCTGTTCTTGACAAATACGTTTTACTGTATGACATCCCAATCCAAGCTGAGGCCTCTTGGACAAAGGCTGTCTGATTTCTATATCCTGAGGGTCTCCCTCCTCAGTGGCTGCCTCCATGCATCACTCTGACTTAGAAAGTCTAATACAAGAGACATTATGATGGTTTCTTTGAAATGTAAAGCTACAGCAGTGCTCTCATCCTGGACTCTGATGTCAGTCCAGCGCTCTGCTGGTCTTGTCTTTAATGTTCTGGTTGTCTTCATACAGAGATGAACAAGGACATCTCAGAGGGTATGTTCAGCATATATGGGCTATATGTTTGGCTGATGTATGACAAAATATGTAAAATATACGACAACATTTCTCTGGTGTAGGGGGCTCATATATTGGATTTCAATATGGGAAGTCTTAGTTCAAAACAGTTCACGAAAAAAAAGCAGGTTTTACAGAGGCTCCACATGTTTTCAGGGACAAAATATAGTTAAATTCCTATTGATTTGCTATTTCAGTGATACTGAAATACAGAAACACAAGTTTTCTTGGCCCCTTAACCCTTTGGCGCATAGCGGTCACTACAGTGGACAGCTGTTTTAAAGTCATTTCTCCTAAATGCAATGGTTTTTATGGTGGAATTGCATATCAGCTGTTAGAATGCTCTCTGCTGCTCCCCCCCATCAAGGTTTATGCAGAGACCGTCAGTTCTTGTTGCTGAAAACATATTAATACAAGTATCATGACATGGTAATACCAGTCCTGCATCCTGAAAGAAGTATGGAGACTCACAAAAGTGTTCATGCCCTAAGAAGAGTGAAAACACATAAGAAAAAAATCTTGACTCAGGCTTTCATAATTCACGCATCAAAGGGTTAAACTCGGATTTTCCTTAAAATTTTCCCTTAGGTGGCTTCAAAGTTAATTTGAAGTTCGTTTTTCCCATATTATACAACAGTGGGACACATAATCTGCACCTGCTGGTTGCACAGCTTCAGAGGCTACATTACACTCGTATAGAAAATATCCAGATGTCTTGTGCATCATTTTATACACATTTCCTTGCAATTCACCGGGACAAATTTGGTATCTTTGGAAACCTTGGGATCTCCACTGGAATTTAAAATAAAGTTCTATGCATTTGAACGAAGCAGAATGCATTTATGAAGTGAAATACACCAATGGGGTTGGCAGAGCTGAAGAGCTACACACTTTCCATCTATTGCTGTGCTCCTACCTGTCTTACTTTAATACCATCACATTTACATCAAATGGTGTGAGCAGCGGCACACCAGCCTCTCCACAACCGTCTGACAGCATGCGAGTGTACACACAGGATCTGGCATGAGTGTAACATGACTGTACTCAACACACACACACACACACACACACACACATGCAGTGACAGTATCTGACATGAGCGGTGTCTGTGTCCGTGCTCATGTCTCCGTCAGTGAGTCAGGATTGCTTTCCGCAGCATTGAGACCACAACACATCACTTCCATTCTGGTTCACACTCTGAAGGGCTGTGGGCGGCATGAGTGTGTGTGACTGTGTAGCCTATGTGTGTGTGTGTGTGTGTGTGTGTGTGTGTGTGAGAGAGAGAGAGAGAGAGAGAGAGAGAGAGAGAGAGAGAGAGAGAGAGAGGGGCAGAGAGAGCAAAAGGGTGAAAAAGGCAAAAGGGATAATTGATGTGTGCATGTGTGTGTGTGCGTTCTAATTAATTAATGTTATCTCGGCACTGTTGGTTTCCGAGTGGCTGCCTCACCAGTGGTTTTTCCACTAACGAATGGAAGAACTGGCCCAGAGTGGTTTGGCATGGGGAAGAAGCTGGAGCAGAGCTGTCTGATCGTGGAACACACCCAGTGATAAAACACTCTCGGCCAAATAACACACGAGGCAGAGTTTTTGCCTCTGTTCAGCGGTCCACAGCTATGGAGAAAATGGGATGATAAAAAGAAAAAAAAAAAAAAAAAGTCACACACTGACCCTGACATTTTTGGCCAGAATTGAGTTATTCCTATGAACCGGGGCTGCTAAATTTAACTGCACCTGTGGCTGGTGTGAGATTTTTGAAAATTGTTTCTTCAAGTGTGTAAAAAAAAAAAAGAAAAGAAAAGAAAGAAAAAAATGCAAATTGAAAAAGTTATATTAGTTTTGCTGTATGGTGGTGTCAAAACTTCTGTAAGTGTGAATGCAGACACAGCCTTATACTGTATTTCCAAGGTCTCAGTTATTTTTTTATTTCTTTTTCAGCCTCCAAATACAAACAAAAGCATTTTTAATGTTTAAACGTGAAGGCTTTACCAACATAATGCAATTCACAAAAGAAAAAAAAACACCACTGCTGCAAAAATAATGGAGGAAATGCTGACATATCTTCTATTATTCACTGATTTGTTCATTTGTTCATTTTGGAAGGCATCAGATTTTTTTTTTTTTTTTTTTTTTTGGAATGGCAGAAATCTGATTTTGCAATTAAACTGCTCACCTGGAACAGCGAGTCAAGAGATAAATTATAGACTATGCTGGTTCATCAAGGCATGAAATGACAAATAAGGAAACAACTCTGGGTGGGGGGGGGAGAAAAAAATCTAATTAGATGAATTATTGTGAGGAAAGAGGTGGAAAGATGCCTGGCAGCAGCTCAGAGAAGGATCAGATACTGCTCGCCAAACATCTGGACCAGACTGCAGGCAGGGCACCTGTGGAAATAACACAATTTGGAGAAAAAAATAAATAAATAAATGTCTGTTCAAATGAAATCTGAAGAGAAAGAGAAGCTGCGGGGAATAAATGTGACAGCAGGGCGCAGTCTTAGGATAAGAGCATTGCTGACAAAGTCAGAAATAATATTTACAGATCATAGCCATGTAAGCAGAAAGGAAATGGACCTTGGATCATGAGAGATGTTTATGAGGGGGGAAACCAGCACTGCTATATTTAGTTTCTGTTTAACAGCAGTGAAGACAGTTTGGTGAAAACTCCAATTCCCGTTGGATGAATTTGTGCCTTGAAGAGACACTGTGAAGAATATCAAATCACCTAAATGAGCTCACACTGTGTCGGCTTGGTGTAAAAGAGAACGACTAAGCACAAAAGGCAATTCATCACCGCTTCCACTTTTCTATGGAGTTGTTCAAAATGATTGAGGTGTTCATCAGTTACGCATTACAGGAAAGAATGACTCGAGCCAGAAAACGTCCTAATGCATTATTCTCATGTCGCCTTTATAATATCATCCATTCTTATTATTAAAAGTTTTAAAGATCTTTTGAGCCATGATAATTTATCCGCTTCAATTACAGGAGAATCGTGGTGGGTGCCGCTGCAGCTTAAGTGCAACCAGGCTGGCTTTGTGAGGGGATGCTTGCCATAAAGACGGCCTGTGGCGCCCTCCAGCGCGCAGACGCGGAAACAACACGTCCTCACCTGTGAAATGATGCAGCGTCCAAAATAGCTCCAAAAGCGCACCGTGCGTCAAGGTCCAGTTCCGGTGCGATGACGCGCTTAACAGCTTCTCCCGTGGTCACAGCCCCTAGCAGTTATGCAATTTTGTGATGTCTGCGCCTTCCGAGAAACTGTCTAATCTACAATTAACATTTTAATCACCCTATCTGTTTTCCTCACCTCCACGGAGGCAATGTAAACAACTGGGACTGAGGCGTCCAGCGTGCCGTCAGCCCACACACCGTTTTACATGACGGAGCCGCAAATTTGTGTTTATGTCGATCATTTCTGATGATAGAGATGAAACGATGATGATGATGCTGATAAACAAGTTGGACATAAGCGTGATTGCGCGGGCGCGTCTCCAACCGCAAATTTAATTTAATATCCTTATAATACACCTGTAGGGACTTAAGTATGTGTATAGTCCTCATTAGACAGTTTTTATTACCCTAACGTACTTGTATGCCCTGTAATATTCCTATAATATTACTATAGGGTCTTATAATGTGTGCATGGTCCCCATTAGACAGTTTATATTACTCTAACGTATTTAAATGTCCTGTGATATTCCTATAATATTCCTATAATATTACTATAGGGTCTTTTAGTCTATGTAGGGTCCTCGTTAGACAGTTTACAATGTGTTTTATTGATTTTTATACATCCTGTAGTATTCCTATAATATTGCCCTGGGGACCTATAGTGCGTGTGTGTGTGTGTGTGTGTGTGTGTGTTTGTGTGTGGTCCTCATAATAGTTTAAAGTGACCCTATTGTAATATATGAAGCGTTTTATCTCCGTTAATATTCTTAGAATATGACTATAGGGACTTTGGTTGTCTTTGTGGTCCTCATTAGAGTTTATAGAGACGCTATTGTGCAGTATGGCCACACCTCCACACACCCCCACACACCCTCCACCCCCCTGTAATATTCGTACAATATTACTACAGGGCTACAGGGACATAAAGGTGTGTGTGTGTGTGGTTCTCATTAACGAACTTAAATATTTCCTGTTATGCTTTATCACCTGTGGCTATAATATCCCTATAGGAACTTATTACCGTCCTATTAGTGATATAAATGCAAAATTTACTATAGGGTTGCGCCTCCTCCACTTGTTTTCTTACTTAGGAAAAGTGGTCCAACTGGCAAAATGAATATTTCTGAGTGGCTGCATTGTGGAGGCTTGGTGCGTGTGCATGTGCATGTGCGTGTGTGTGTGTGAGAGAGAGAGAAAGTGTGTGTGTGTCTGTGTGTATGTGTGAGTGAGTGAGGTGGAGTTGGGGGGGCGAAGGGGGGAGCCACACTGTCTCTGCTGTGACTGTATCACTTCAGATGCTCAGAGAGAATTAAAAATGCGCTCCTCCGCCTTGTCACTGTTGTGCGCATTTTCTTGAAAAGCCCGTTTCTCACAGCATGGTGCTCGGAGTCAGGAGCTCGCCCGAGGGTCCTTAACTGTCTTCATGCATAATCATTAAACTATCTCGGACGCCTAATTAGAAAACAGACCGCGCACAGTACCTGTTACCACCTTGAGAGAAGGTAAGAGGCTCGCGTTGTCGGGGAATATTTGCATTACTTAAGAGAAGTGTTTTTTCTTTTTTTCTTTTCTTTTCTTTTCTTTTTTTTTTTTTTTTAAAGAAGAGGAGCGAATGGCTTGATTAAAGAGTTACTTGCGTGAAAAAAGACACGCGGAAAAAAAAAAATGCGCGGTGAGTTCCTGCAGAGTTGGCACAGGCTCAGAGGATGTACTATCGGCAGTATCTGCGCTATTATTTTTTCCTGTCTTTGAAGGTCTCTTCCATCTCAAGTTCAAAGCGCGTTGGCGTTTGTTTTGTTTAACGTCGTTTCCGGTCACCGGGACTTGTCTTGGTAAACAATAGCCTATACGCTCCGCATGCATATATACAAGTCCTCTGACATCGGAAGCCGCTCAGGGAAATTAATTGGCTTTTGCACTCACAAGTGATTGATAGAGATGTAAATGTGTGTGTGTGTGTGTGTGTGTGTGTGTGTTTATGTGTCAGAGATGTAATGCATTCCACTCAGGCAATCCCACAATGCAACTTGTCTGAATTGCTGGCTAGAAATCCAATCTTGCGCTTTGATTAGTGAGGAGTTTTCGGTTCCGCATGAAAAAATAAAAAGCAATCAGGGAGGGATTTACAATTTGGTTCAAAGGGAGAGAGGAGGGATGAAGTGTCAAATTATTGTCAGTCACATGCTCATGCTAATTAGCCCTCTGGCTATCATGTCACTTCAAGCGGTGCCAGTTCTTGTGCGAGGAGCGCTTGTTTGCGTGGAGTGACAGCTGCATTGCTCGTAAGCCCGGCTGGTTTGCTATCCTTTCAGTGAACTTTGTAAACATCTGAGCGCTGAGATGCAGCCTCCTCTTTGCACGGGGGGAAACTAGTCAGCAAGGCATTCTCGCTGCAGTTGGGTTTGGTGCACGACGGCGCTTGTAGTGCCAGTGTGGAAATAGATCTGATATGAATATGAGGCGAGTGCAGCCAACTCTGCTGCAAAAAATAGTCCAAGTAACTCAAATCGTTGTTGTTATGGCTTCAGGGCGATGCTGAGGCTCGGTTAATTTGACTTCTATACCTGCTTTATTTTGGGTGAGCTGCACCTTTAACAGCCCACCGCTCAAGTCTATTAGTATTACAGGCAGAATAGTGTTAAATTAGCCACTCAGACTGTGTGAGTAGTCTTGATCCCGTCTCCCCTCTCAGGGCAAAGTGAATGTAATCTCACACCATTAGATTGTTACATAACTCTAAAACTGAAGTGCCATCCTGGCCGCGTAGGAGTGGATGTGATGTTCCCACTTCCTTGCTGTTGTTTTGCTTGTTAATTCTGAGAGGCGCATTACTGTAAAGCCATGTTTTGTGACTTTCAGTGTTTAATTTCCAGCTTTTTGATCCGCACGGCGGGCCCGATGCTGTGTTTTCAGCCCTCGCTGTGATTATTTACTGTACCTAAGTTGAGTCTGTGAACTGGGAGAGTGGGATGACATGTTTGTTTTGAAGGTGGCATGACCAAAATGTGTGTGTGTGTGTGTGTGTGTGTGTGTGTGTATGTATATATGTGTGTAGGGGGGCTGCATTCTGCCCTGTGTTGTGTAGGAGGAGTGTGATCGCAGAGCGGCTAAGCATAACGCTCCAAACTGTTGGAGTGAATACATTACTGTGCTGAGCAGTCTGTCCTGTGTGTGTGTGTGTGTGTGAGTGTGTGTGTGTGTGTGTGTGTGTGTGTGTGTGTGTGTGTGTGTGCGCAGACAGACACATTACAGTAACCTGACTTGCATACATGACAGGCACCTCCACTGGTGCCCAGTAATTATGTCATCATGGGCACACACACACACACACACACACACACACACACACACACACACACACACCAGCCCTCCCTCTGCACTCTTCACTGGAAATGGGTTTAATTCCTCACACAAATGTCCACCATTTTGGAAATGAGAGTGATGAAGTCATAGTCGGCACTCATATTCTCACTAGTAGTAACATATAATATCACTGATTATTGTTCTCAAAGACAACTGCTCGCCACATTACATTATATACGGCAATAATTATAATAATCAGTATTAAAAAGTTGTTTTGTTTCATATTCTGTGTTAAAATCTTATACAAGTGAAAAAAAAAAAAAAATCTGCCAATCCAACTGGTTTCCAATGCAGTTTCACTTGTTCCAGGATTTTTTTTTCTGGGATCAAGTATGAATACACTGAGCCAATGCAAAATAAGGCACAACAGCCCACTAGGATCAAGAAAATGACACTTGATTCAAGAAAATTCCGGAAACCGGCATTGGAAACAAGTGGGATTATCTCATCCCACTGGCTGATTTTTTTTTTAACTAGTTTGAGAAAACAACAACAACAATATTTTAATGCTGAATATGAGACTAAATGACTTGCTAAAATGGACTCTTTTTTTTTTTTTTTTTTTGCACTGTAGAAAACTTTGGATCAGCTGGTGTCTTTGAAGGAAGCTGCCAACCTAAAACTCTTGGAAAACACAAAACAATCTTGCTTTTTGTTGTTTTCTGGCGTTTCCTTGGTGGTTTATTCTCGTCTTCTTGTGGATTAATGTCCAAAAACAAACAATTTGACGTCACACTGGTGTTTCTAGTGCAGATATGATGGTGTTTACAGTTATGACAAGGGAAAAAAATCCCCCCATTTGACTCATGACAATCAAATCAGACAGCTGATCGGCCCCGCCCCGTCTCACCTGAGCCTGGTTTTGACTGGGGCTGAGATCGGTGGAAATAATCTGAAACGCTCCCAGAGAAGTGGAGACGTGTGATACTGGAGATCATGTGGTGACGGAGCAGGAGGTTGGGCTCTGCATTCCCCCCCTCGTGAGCCGCCTCACAGAATATTCATGCAGGCTTTTGTCCTCTTGTGGTCACTATAACACAGCCTAAAATGGAGGATGAAAGTCATACGTCATCAGCATTGTCATGGCCGTGCATGGACGCTCTGCAAAGCCCGTGGACTCATGAAACGAGAACTTGATCATTTCCAAATCTCTGACTAAAGACTGTTTATGCACCGTAATGCAGATTTGAGTCATCACTTTATGTAATTGTTATGTCATTGTTATTTCACATATTGTGTTTTTTTTTTTTTTTTTCCTTTCCGTTTTTGTTTGGGAAAATCTGCAGCTTTTCTCTTTTTGAGCACTGTAAAAATCATTTAGTCTCAGATTCAGAGTTTTAAAAAGTTTTTCTCTCAAACAAGTGGAAAAATCACAGTGGGATAAGATAAGTATGTTGAAATATAAGTTTGTTGGAAAAAAGGCAGATCAGCTCACTAGTACTACAAGAAAATGACTCTTGACTCAAGAAAATTCTGGAAAAAGTTTATTAGCAGTGGAAATATCTAATCCCGCTGTCAGATGTCAGACCTTGTTTGAATAAAAACATGACTTTAATCCTGAATATGAGCCTAAATGTCTTGTTAAGGTGCAAATTTTTGCCATGTGTGGAAACTTCGACAATGAAAAAAAACTGCTGTAGGCAACCTGCGCTCTCCCTAACTCGACAAAACCAAACTTAATACTCTTGAACACGATGAAAAACCCACTGAGTCCCCTGCCAAAATTTCACAAAAGTCCTTCATTTCCCAGAGAAACGTTATTCACCCTCACTTGTCACAAGCCTCTGACATTATCTAACGGTGCTTGTGAAAAATAACTTTTCGTATGAAGTGCTCCTCGTGTCGGTCCGTCATCACAACAGTCGTCCCTCGCTGAGTCACGGAGGGGTCGGCGCAGGTCAGAGGAGGCGCCGCATGTCACGCCGAGAGCCTTCATACATGAAATCCACCCACAAATACTGGGATTACAGATTATTGTACAATGCAGATTTAACTGTAGTCCTCAGAAATCTTTTATCTTTAGTCAGTCTGTCTATCCACCCATCCCAGGAGAAGGACAGACCTGAATTTAAGAGGAGGGAACTGCATTTCCCCCCCACATGCTGTCCACTTATGGAGAGATTTTCAAGGATTGGATTTGCAAATGCAACTTTTGGATTTGATTTGAAAGTTTTGGATTGCAATGACAAGCTTGTTTTGAGTCATAGACTTTATCTGATTTTTTTCTCTTTGATTGCATAATAAGAAAACAAAAAACCTTGTCTTGTGTTCAGGAGTCATTGTCATTTCTGTGGGGGAAAAAGCTGCCTGCAGATTTGTGTTTATTTCAACTCATTTCCAATGCAGTTTCACCTGGTTGGAGGATTTTCTTGAGGAAGCCAGCTGACCTCATTATTGCCAGGACAGTGAAACTGGAACCGAGCGAGATGATGTCACCCCAGTGGAGGATTTTCACACATTTTAAGAGTCAGCTGTGGATTAAATGATTTGTGAAGACGGACATCTTTTTCAGCGCATCTCAATCGCAGCCAGTCATCTGACCCGGTATGGAAAGTCAGCCAACGTCTCTCGGCGCCGAGAGGTTTTCTGCTCCGATGGTGTTGAGTCAGAACATGAAGATAAGAAGAAGTCCACTCTCCCTGCCCTGTTTGGACACATGACCATTTCATGTGATGGTGTTGCTGCTGAATAATCACACATACAACGCACAGCTGTCACCAAAGTAAAAGCCCTTCGTCTGGCGTGTATTAGTGCTGCTTTGTTAAACGTGATGCTGGAGCCACACAGCACAAAACACACAGCACTAGTATCTCTAAACCATGCAAACCTTCATTTTCATTCCCTCAAATGTGACTTCGGAGTTATTACTTAATTTAAACCAGAAACCAAACCTCTGTTATGCTTTTTTCCACCGACAAGCCGTTCTGGTTCACACACGATGTTGAGCCGTTCTTGAAAAAGTTGTTTCTCATCTGGAACTAGAAAATAGGTTTTCAAGTGGGAATCTGAGTGGGTGTGTGTTATTCTCTGATTCATGTTGTGTATCTACCGGGTGCCGCCCGCACAGCACAGCACAGCAGGCGGTGACATCACCTGCCACCAAACGCCAGGCACCTTCTCGCCAGCAGAGGTCAGGCTCCACACAGATTTGAGTTTGGGATTTAGTTTCTCTTTAAAGCTGAAATCTGCAACTTACAAGTTTACAAGTTTATTTATTTAAAGGGACAGTGTGCATTAAAAAAATAAATAAATAAATAAAGGTAGCCAAAACATACATGTGCCAGATTGAGCTTTTTCATCTGTAGTCTTTGAGCAGGTTGATGGTGTAAAGGCACATAAAATAGTAAATACAATACAAATCAAAAAAAGCTTTCCAAAAATGGTGGAGCATCTCGTCTTCAACTAGTTAACATGAACTCTAATATATTATTTACTTTTGTGTTGAAATTGGACAATTGGGATGATGTAGATGTAGCTATTCTGTCTGTATCTGAGATTTAAACTGGAGTGTGTGTGGCTGATTAATCTGGTTTATGGTGTATTGGTAGTCTAAACCAGGAAACACACAACCCAACAAGCTGATTGATGGAAAATCTAGTTTTAAGTTTTAAGTTTCCTTTTTAAACAAGCATCCTGTGCAGAATACGACTGGCCAACTTAAACACTGTTTTGTTGAAAAAAAAAAAAAAAAAAAAAAAGCCTTTATTATTACATGGCTAAGTATGATTTAAAAACCTGGCTGCTGATTGATATTTTCAAAAATTCTCAATAGCAAATTGCTGTGGGTTGACAAAAAAAAAAAAAAAAAAAGACAAAAAAATGTGGAATAAGCATATGATCAGTGAAAACCATTAAACTTTTAATGATGTGTCAGCTGAGTCCAAATGGTCCTCACTTCAACTGACCCTCAGCAATTTGAACAGCACACCTTAAAGAATGATTACAGATTTTACCTTCATCTCTATTCTAATCTGGAAAACACATTATGGAGGGGAAAACAGGCTTTTTTTCTTCAAGAGTGCCAAATTTCTGAACATGAGGGGAAAATAAAAATAAGAAAGATGGAATAAAAAGCAACATTTGCAAGCCATCAGCGAAAGCGCTCGTGAGTCATGAGCCGGGCCGATTCACCGAGTCATCAGTCAGTTAAAACATTCGTCACTTATCACCTTGGGGTGTCACCAGATCCTCAGCGAAATGTTTCAGCAAGCAGCAAATTCGCCATGATACCGCTCGTTCGTGACGACATCCACGTCTCAAAACCAAATCAGATGCCGCGTCAGATTTCTGTCCCGTCGCCACCGGAGAATCGAGCCTCAGGTTGAACTGTGCGTGTCCAAAGTGCTGAGTCAGCGCTGCGTCTTGGAATCACTCAGTTAAGCCAAAATAAAAAAAATTTAAAAAAAAAAATAAAAAAATCAAGGACAGACACAAGTCCATTCATGTGAAAATATGAGGCAGTCACAGGACATTGGAGTGACATACTGATGGACGCACAAAGACGCTTTCACACTTCCTCTCTCTCACTCTCTCACACACACATATGCACACACACACACACACACACCACAAGCAGCGTAATGATTTGACAGGACTATTTGTGATAAAGCCTTTTCTGAATCACCGTACCAATGAACCAATGAGCATCTAAAATTATGAATATTCACATTTATGCTGACAGTCCTGTCCCTTTTTCTCTCCCACAGCCCAAGTGTTGTTTGTGACTCATACTAATGCCGTTGTACAACTTTGTCACACACACACACACACACACACACACAGAAACACAGGCATACACAATCACACCATCATGCATCTCTCACTTCCTTGTCACCGGCCCCAAGTACCATCACTGCCGCGTTTTTCCAGCAGGCATCAAATCGGACACCTGTCATCAGTCAGCAGGCCCCACGCCCAGTGTTGCCCCCTGTGGACACTTATAGCCCACTGCAATTATGTTGCTCCATTAGTCATCCTACGCAGTGATGTGCTGTGGGCTATACTTAGACTCTGTCACGGTCACTCTTCTGCAAATGAGAGATTTTTTTCCAGAGAGCTGCTTGTGATGGGATTCAAACACGACAAACAGAGACGGAGGGAAGGTTTGCCTGTTGTGTCTTCCTTCACGGTGCAGGGGGATCAAACCCCACAGCTGTCATTAAACGTCCAGTGACAGACAACGCAGCCGGGATGCTGGCCACATGTTGCACTACAAAAACAAAAATCTCACTCTCAGCCTCACATTCAGGGCTATAAATCTTGTTTTTCTTCAAACAAGTGACAAAAAAACTGCCAACAAGTATAAATACAGGGTGACCCAAAAAAAACGGGAACTTTTTAACAATCCAATAAAACCAAGAGTGATGGAAGAAAAATATTTTATTCATAGTAATTGAAACCTGAAAACATGCCATTTAAGAAACAATGATGGAATTTTCATTTTTTAAAAATTGTGCTGCCCCTTGCTCATGTCTGCCAATACGCACTTCAAAAATTCCCGTTTTTTTGGGTCACCCTGTATGTTGAACAAAGGCAAAATAAGGCAGATCGGCCCACTAGGATCAAGAAAATGACACTCGATTCATGAAAATTCTGGAAACAAGTTGATTAGCATATAAACAAGTGGGATTATAAGATTTTAACACTGACTATGAGATTAAATGTTTTTTTTGTTGTTTTGTTTTTTTTTGCAGCGTAAGAGAAAATCCTTTGCTGTGACAAAAATTCCCCAAACTTAGTGACCGTACAAGAAAGTGCAGGCCAAATTTACATTTTCACCCACAGAACTGCAGCCTACGGGAAATTAGAGATTTTTATTGTCATGTTCATGGAAGATGTCTCCTCTTTATATTGAAACCCGATGACTTTGTGCACTTACCTTTTTATTTAAGAAGTAAAAGGTATGATAGCATGCACAAGGACTATAAAATAATAGCACTGACAAAAACTGTGCATGCATTAAACGATAGCTATGCAGCATTATTTTTTTGTCTTAATAAATTCTGCACTGTAGAGCTTGTTGAGACAAAAACAATGCAGAATATAAACAAAAATATACACAAAACATTAGTCTACAGCAGGGAGAAGGTGTCCAAATGTCTACATGTATGCTATAAGAGAGAATTGTTGTTAACATATGGAGAGTGTGGCAATTTGGAAACTGGCACACTCTAGTCGTCCCCTGATCAGAAACTCTGATAATACCATCTGTACAGAAGAAGTGACATGCACACGGAGGCATGCGCTCAGTATCTTCATCAAAACATGTTTAGAAGCGGAGGTGAATAAATAAAACATGCAGAAAATGTATCCTAAGATGATGTGGAGCGTGTGTTGCACCCTGGATGATGATGATGATGATGATGATGATGAGGCAGAGGCTGAAGGTGCCGTGTATCAGCCTGAGCTCTGCATGGAGGAGGTGGGCGACGCTGTCTAAGATGGAGATCGGATTACTCCTCATCCTCCTGCTGATGCCTCCAGGGTGTCCAGGCTCAGCCATGTGACAAGAGCCAAACTTTTTCACTCGTTGGTTAACAGTAAAATTCATGCTGGATCACTGCAGCTCTGTTAAAAAGCAAAGCAAAGAAAAGAAAAGAAAAGAGGAGTGATGCACATTGTTTTCTGTGGCCAATTTAAGATGAAGTGACATCACGTATTGAGATATTTCTGGTGCAGTTGCAGGTGGCTTAAACAGCAGACAGCACCGATGTTGCTGTTGATGCACAGCTTTTGTTGTCAAGGACTTCTTTCTACACAAAAACAAGAGAAATCCATTGTAGATGAGGTAGAGATTCAAATTTTCCCAAAAAATAAATCGCAAAACTGTGGAAATGGCCACCTCACACACCAGATTAATATAAGGATCTTTTATTAAACAACCCCTTGAACTCCTATTTTCTTTAAATTTCCCCTTAAGTCGCTTTAAAGTTAGAAAAAAAAATCCATGTTGTACAATAATAGCATGCATAATCTGCACCTGCTGGTTGCACAGCTCCATTAAAGCTACATCACACTCATACTGAATTATACGTACAAAATATCTACATGTCTTGTGCATCATTTTATACACAGTTCCCGGTATTTCAGCAGGACATGTTTGGGATCTAGGGATCTTCACTATAATTTAAAATAAAGTTCTGTGGGTTTGAACAAAGCTCGGCCACGCAGCGATGACACCTGTGGGCGTGACAGAATGGAAGAGGTTAAAATCCTCACATTAATCATGTGCAGTCACTGTTTGCACAATTTTGTGGTATTGTTTTCTATTTCTATATATTTTTTGTTGTTGTTGTTTTGGGCAGCATCTCGAAATGTCCACGCTGCAGGCACCGTTTTCCTTTTTTTTTTTGACTCAAAGCCAATTTCTCCATCAATGTTTGCTTTAATAGACCAGCATGCAACGCAGTAACAAGGCGTGTTGTATTTATAGGCCCGGAGCGCAACTTTTCTCGAAAAAAAACTCTGACTCTCGCTCTCCCTATCGCTCGCACCCTCGCCACCTACATGTAAAACTCTGCAGCAAGAGTGTGCGCATTTTCTGAGGGATGACCAAAGTCATTCTAGTAAATCTGGGAAATCACAAACTGAGCAATGTTGGAGAATAATGGAGAATAATAGATATTAAAAAAGCTAAATCACAGAAACGAGAGACTGATATCTAAGACTGAGGATCTGAGAATTGAGCTTGCCTTTAATTATTTCTGCATTCCCTGCATCGATGCTGCTTCCCCAGCACAGCATCACAAAGAAAAAAAAAAAACACACTGCGTAGGCCACTATTGATTAGCAGAGCATGTTGGGTGGTCTGTTGAGAGACCTGAGCCTCCTCAAGAAGAACAAGTTGCACTTTCTTACACGGCTGTCAACACCCAGTTACATGTGGCACTGGTGGTTTCTCGCTCTCTCGGAAATCCACCAACAGCCTGTTCGCTTTGTGCATGACGCTGGGCTGCAGATGGTTCTTCAGATGGTTCCGCTCGCCAAAGCTCTCCAAATCAGACTTCTGCGCTCCTCCTTACTGAGGCGAATAACAACAGGGGAGTGGAGGTGACGTGACCCCGAGGTGAAGCCAGAGCGGCAGGGAGATGGAAAACGTCCCTGAGGGTGCCACATGTCTGACACACCGCGCCGCTCTGGAGGCGGACGCGCTGCGGCCTGTCCGTGACGTAACTCGTCATCCTGGGATCCACGACATTGTCCATCTGCATCGCTCCGAGCCTCTTCCTGACCAGCTGCTTGCTGCCAGCGATCTCCCTCATCCCACTCCTTCATACTGTTCATGCTCTGGAGCTTGTTTCCAATTCTTTCTGTGCATTATTTTCTTTTTCCTCGTCTTCTATGTCTAGAAATGCAATAGACTTCCTTTTTGGCCACCACGCCCTGAATGTCCTGTGTTTTAGCGGTGACGGGCAGCTTGTATCACTCAGTCGGCCAGGTGGTCCCAAAAAACTAAGAGCCAGGTTGCTGCTGAGTTTAGCTCAATCAGGAAACTTGTTATGGGGAAGAAATGAAAATGAGAATTTGACGTGAAGATTAAATGAATTGTGATCAAGACAAATGTGAAGTAGACTGAATTTTATTGTGAATAGGGGAAATCATCTTTGGTGCTTAGACCACAGCAGGAAGTCGAGAGGCTGCAGGTTTTCTTTCCAACCAAAAACTCCACCAGCTGATTTCACTGATTGGTTCCTCCTCTCTGCTTGAAGGCGAGGTAATCAGTGAGATCACCTGGTGGAGTTTTTGGTTGGAAAGAAAACCTGCAGCCTCTTGGCTCTCCATGGCACATGGTTGCCCACCCCTGGACTAGGAGCTTCCATATGTGGAAAAACCTCCCCCCAGAGCCTAGATATCATCAATGATGGGGCGTCCTCATGAGAGGGAACTTCTGATCGAAGGGTTTGATTGGAGGGAGGATCAAACAGATGAGATGGTGGCAGGATAGAGGGTCACGAAACGCCAGGATGACAGCTCAATGACCGGAGAAAGAGAAAACACGTTTAAAGTTTACAAGCGATTGGCTAAAGGCAAGGTCAGGTTATCAGGTTGTGATTGGTTGAAGACAGGAATGAGCTGGTGGAGCTTAAAGATGGTCGGAAACTGTGCTTGTGACTTGTAGGCATGTGCAAGGAGAAGCTTCACTGAGCTCCATTTGAGTTGGTAAAGCCTCAGCTTGCAATGCCAGGCCAGAGATCCCGGGTTCAAATCCTGACTGAAACGATTTAGGATTACCATTTTCCATGCATGCTGGCTTCCCCAGCTTCCTCTGTGGTCATGGTTTATCACCAATCACTCTATCAAGGGATTTAATGTCCTTTGTAACCCGGGATTTGCCATTTGGAAAATAGCTCCCCGTTTTCACAGGGATCAGAAGTTGATTTACTCAGTGATGCAGTGGGAAAGCCCTTTAATGCCCTCGCCGTGCGCGCCACAGAGCAGCTCCAAGGCTCCTGCGCTGCTTCTGGACGACAGACACTCACCTGAACAGATACATCAGGTCATGGTCTAATGAGGGGAGAATGGCAATGTTGCAGCTCCCTTTAGCATCACTCCTTGTGGTGGAGCCAAAAACAATTCACCTCCATCTAATAAACAAAATGTGCTGCTGACCAAAGGGGATGAAGTTTGTTTTTGTACCTTAAAGGCAGATTATGCAGTTTCAAAGAGGGAGGGAACCCCACCTTGTTATAATGTGGTAAAAAAATGATGAATGCCACTCAATTCTCTAGAGAATAGAGCTTAGATAAACCTCAGGTGTTCAGGACAGCTCTTTTACCCCATCATGACCCCAAAATATTAGGGCATTTCATTTTTTGTTTATGTTTTTGGTGTACATTTGACGTCAGAACATGAAGATTCAAGACGGAAATTTAAAAAATGGCATCGTCTGCTTTTGAATTGCACCTGTTATTGTTGATTTCTCAAGTTTCCAACTAGAAGGTTGTTTTCTGCGAGTGAGTGAGTGAGTCGGTGAGTCAGTCCGTTGATTTGTCTTGTTTTGTTCAGTCCGAGTTTCTCAGCTCTTCTGCTAAAACTGTGTTTTCTATCATTTGTCAGGTTTCTCCTGTCAGGCCGTCAGTATCTGCGCAGTGAAAATTTGGGGTTCTCTTTCCAAAATCAGCATCAACGGCGAGCATTTCTACGTCATGTGCTGTCTCCACACAGGTTCACTGTAAATGCCCTCTCTACTTTTGACCAAACTATATTCCTTACCCTAGCATCTCTGTCTCCCAGGAGTCTCCATGACTTTTTAAAGCACTAAATTTAACCTAATCTGCTTTTCCAGCGCTGCACTTCCCTCCACAACTCCCCTGGGGTTTCCACCTCTGGGCTCAGCACTCCCTTTCGCCCCCTCTCCTAACTTCCTCTCCTTCTCCTTCTCCTTCCTCTTCCCATCCCCTTCAGACGTGCAGTGCCCTATCCGCGTCTCCTTCTACTTCCTTGTTAGCGAGCGCGCTCGGTGCGTGCATTCGGCATCAGACTCTGGTATATCCCGCTGGGCTGCAGCCTCCTGTTGCCCTCAGAAGTACCTTGTTAGACGCACATCTTGTTTTGCTTATTACATTCCTAGTCTGCCAGTTTGAGCCGCGGCGCTGCTTGCTTGCCCACGTAATGTCTTTTTCACATTGTAATGCCTTACCCATGCAGCTTTAAATTTCGGTCCCCGGCTTTATCTCTCGTCTTTTGTCTTTTCATCGTTTTATCTTTCATTTTGTCTCACTGTCTCTCCCTTCTTCTTGCTCCGTTCTGTTTCTCTCTATTTCTCTCTCTCTCTCTGTCTCTCTCTCTCTCTCTGAGGGAATTACATAAGTCCTTCTGTGTGTGGGCAGCACTGCGTTTTATGTAAGGCAAACCTGGAAGTGGCTAGCGATACACTTGGGTCTCTCGCTCTCTTTTTCCTCTCTCTCTGTCTCTCTCTCTCTCTCTCTGTCTCTGGCCCATAGCGTTGCGTGACCCCTATGTGTGTTTAGGTTGTCGGACCACACTCCTATGTAATGGACTTTCAATGGAGTGACTCAGCTGGCCCACTCAGAGTCAAAAGTTTGATACACGCGCAGGCACATCTTGAATTCACAAGTGTTTGACTTCGAATGTAAAGATTACGATTGTTGTTGACTCGCAGCATATGTGGCATGAAAACACCAGCGTAAGACCTGTTTTGACGCTGTGACTATCTGAAGAGCCTCATTCACGGATACATCAGTGATATTCTGTAAACATTTTTGAATTTTTTCTCTAATGTTCAGGTGAATTGAATGCTACAAAGACGCCTGAGCAAGCCTTTCTGTGTTACATAAAGCCCCCTCTCCTTTGATTGATATCTCCTGCAGTTGGTTCCTAACCCCACTAATGCTATTTACCTCTGCTAATGGCCCGAGCACTTTCAAATTGGTACGTGTGCGGCCTTCCCTGGATGGAGTGGAGGCAGTTATGTAATCGGCGACAGGAGGAGATATGAAATGGAGAAACGCGAAAATTTCAAATTTGCTGCTGAGTAAAAAATCGATAATTTGCCTCGTACCTTATCGTGCAAGTGAGGCAGCTGGCCCGTCGCTATCTGATTTTGAGCGGAGTAGTCATTGCTCGGAAATGATCTTTGGTGCTCTGATATGAAGGAGGCGGCTTCCAGGAAGGCTGCTAAAAAAAGATGATTGTTAATGGCATTGCTTTTTGTTTTTTTGTGTTTTTTTGTGTGTATTTTGAAGTATGGGAAGTCACGAAAAAGCTTCTTAGAAATAAAAAAAAAAAAAACACCTCTGCACCCTGAGCCACACCGGCAAACATGTCACCCCTCGAGTATGTTGCGTGTGTGTATGTGTATGTATGTGTGTGTGTGTGTGTGTGTGTGCATGTTTGTGGATATGCATGTATGCTCATGCATGTGTGTGTGTGCGCGCGTATGAGTCTGCGTGTGTGTGAGTGTATGCATGTGCAATGACTTGTCAGAGATGGGGTGTTTCACTGAGTGGGAATGCCTGGTAGGATGTGTAGGCCTGGGTTGCCATGGCAACCATCTGCTGCTACGCTTGCAAACGTTCTCCGACAGCCCACACAGTGTCACCACGGTGACATCCAGCAGCAAGCATATCTGAGAGAGAGGGAGAGAGAGGGAGAGGGAGAGAGAGAGAGAGAGAGAGAGAGAGAGAGAGAGAAAGAGAGAGGTACTTGTGCGCACAAAGTAGATCTGTGATTGATTAAAGGGCCATTAAGTCAAAGATAATCAAACACAAACAGAATAAATTTGCCCGTGGCATTGAGTTTCAGGTGAATGATTTTGTTTTGATTACATAAAAATGCTTGTCCTCTTAAAATACAACGTGTTTACCGATCGGCGGTATTAATCATGTCGCACCGATGGCTGAGTTTGGGCTTGTTGCAGGGAAGGGTGAGACGGAGGCAACAGGAAAGCACTGAAGCCCACAGCAAAGCTTTTTGACAGCTAAATTACTGGGGGGGAGTGGGGGATAAATAAATAACAAAAAAGGAGGTGGCTGCTTTAAAAACCTTGTTGGGGAACTTTAAATTGAACCCAGATTCCTCAGAAGTTCCCGTGGAAGAGGAAACCAAAACTAAGCGGCAGACCGTGTTGCAGTGCAGCGGCTGTCCCTTTGCGTGGTGTTTTTGTTTCAGAAGTGCGCTCGGTGAATGTCGAAGCGATGCCTCGTTGTTCCACCGAGAGAGACCAAGGACGTGTTTTGTCCCTGTGGCTGTCAGAGTCTTTAATGAACACGTGTAAACACACTTTTGGTCGCTGCACTGAGGAAGTTAATCCTAAATCTCGCTATGGTTTATTTGTGACTGTGTGCTGTGGGCAGGTTGTTTTCTTTTTATGTACTCACATGAGGAAGGACGCCCACTCCGTGCACCAGCTGGATGCTTTTCCACTGATAATCATGTCATCACTGTTTGCACTGTAAATGTGTATATATAGGATACTGTATATATTGTACACATAAATATGTTTTCACTGTGTATGAACCGTATCTTACAGCTGTAGAGGTTGCTGTTGTATTTTTTTCTTTCATATCCTGTTTTGTTTAACTGCATGTTAATCAATCCAGTGTACTTATGTTGATCAATCAATAAATCAGTCAGTCATTCAGTAAGGCACGCAGTCAAATGTAATGAAAGATCAGTTAGTTCACATGTGATTGTCGATCAATCAGTTAGTTCATATGTGTATGTTGACAAAATCAATCAATCAATCAGTCAACTAATCACTGAGGCCTTCGATCAAATGTAATGAAAAATCAGTTTGTTTATATGTGTTTGTCGGTCAATAAATCAATCAATCAATCAATTCAATCAAGTGTACTGAAAAATTTGTTAGTTCATATGTGTATATTAATATATCAATCAAGTAATCAATCAATAAATTGTTCAGTTAAACATTTAATCAAATGTAATTAAAGATATGCGTTTGTCGATCAATCAATCAATCAGTCAATCATTTGATCAAGTGTAATGAATGATTACTCAGTGTGTGTATGTGTGTGTGTTCAGTTCATGTGTGCTACCTGTGTTTTACTGTATGTGTAGTGTACTTTGTGTGTGAGAGAATCTGTGTGTGTGTGTGTGTGTGTGTGTGTGTGTGTGTGTGTGTGTGTGTGTGGGAAGGAGCTGGCAAGGTATTGCCATATCAGCAATCACAGGCATCTTGCCACAGTTGGAGAAAGTGCTGCTACTTGTGCCCTGATCGGGCCTCATTAACATTGACTCACTGTGTGTCTGTGATCAAACCATATGGCTGAACTTCAACTCTGGGGCGACACTCACACACACACACACACACACACACACACACACTTACACACACACTTGGAGTAAGTGGGAAACTCACACAGCAAATCACACTGACATACTGTACGCATAGTAATCACCTTAATACAACTCATCCTCACTTCATCAACACGAAACAAAAGATGCAAATCCACATGAGCAGAAGCAGTGGGAGAAAGAGTCGCAGTTTATTTGAAATATAACCGAGCTGACGGACTAACAGGTAAATTAAAACATGAGCCAGGGCAAAGACGGGGAGCAAAAGGAGTTTCGAGCATCTCATATTAGTTTGCTGCAACTCAGCTGAGCTTTTTCACAGAACAGAGCGAGTAAAAACCAGAGATGGGGACTTGAGTCATTGCGACTTGGACTTGAGTCGACTCAAGTCGCTGTTTTAATGACTTGTGACTTGACTTGACAAAAAATAAAAAACTTGAGACTTGACTTGGACTTGGAAGTTTAAGACTTGGGACTTGCACATAGGTGACTTGATCCCATCTCTGGTAAAAACGCAGACCGATCATGTGACCTGTGGCTTTTGGTGTGTGTTGAAGATGCAGGAGGTGGGCTGCTCCCAGCAAGGCTCCCAGAGGGCCTTCAGCGTCTTGGACCGTCTGCTCCTCACACACCCCGTCTGGCTGCAGCTGTCACTCAACCAAGACTCCGCCCTCTACATCCTGCTGAGAGAGCCGGTCGGGGTGAGCACCGATCATACCGCAGTGTCGATTAAAGGGATAATGCCAAAATCTTGAGCCTGTTGTTCCACATACCCATTAAAAGTGCACAATTGCCGAGGGTCGACTGAAGTGAGGGTCACTGATATTTTATGTCTATTCATCTTTTCTTTTCTTGTTTTTTTTTATTTATTATTATTAGTGTTGTTATAATTGTTAGTATTTTCATTTATTTATTTATTTGTCTGTTATGTTGCATGTACAAATATCAGACAACTAACCCTTTAGCAGCTACCCTGTGCTTGTATACACTTTCATTCCCAGTATATGCTGCAAACAAATGTGTGATGGGTTTAATGAAAAATCAGACAGATTATGTGCTTATTCCACTTTTTTTTTTTTTTTTTTTTTTTTTAGGTTGAGTCCTCACTTCAATCAGCCCTCAACAATTTTGCAAAGTGCAGCTTTAATTTGCCAACAGAGTTGTCCACATGGATCGTTTGTTTTTGTCTTCTGTGCTAACTCTGTAACGTACATTATGTGTTATGTCATATTAAATGGCCTGTAAAGTTCATGCATGTTACCAAAGGAAACACCTAGCTGATGTAGGCAGGTTTCAGATGAGCAGCCATGTGTTCATCCTCTGCACAGTGATTTTGTGTGCACACGAGGCTCCAGCTGCCCACCACATTCGCTCCCTGTGGAGGCACGAAAAGTAGTCCCTGTTAGTTCAAAACAATGTTATTTTTGAATCACATTTTGTGCAAATTTGACCAATCTCCCACATAAAAACCACCAGACTTAACTGCATAGTATTTAAGACGGCTGATTGTTCAGCTTCAGAGTTACTAGGCTACAAGCTCTCATCTTCTGAAAGGTGAAATTCAACCCTGCAGAACTTGAAATGATAACTTTCATTGACTTTGAAGACAATAGCGCCGGTGTAGAAGGAACGACCTCTGCGCACTAAAATCAATGCAAGTTTCATTCAGTGACTGCCCCTTCATTAGGGAAAATCAATCACACTTACAGGTTGATGTTGAATCGGTTGGGAGAGACAGGGTGGGAGTGTGTGTGAACTTTTGCCTGCCTGCTTTTGTGTAGCTAGTGTTTTCATCATTTACCTGATTATGCTTTTCATTTATCTTATTTATTATTTCTATACTTTAAAAAAAAATCAATGATTTGTCCTTTTTGCTCGCAGACGTTCTTGGTGCGTAAATGCAGCTCCACTCAGAGAAAGGTGCTGTGTTTGAGAGTGACAGCGGACCGAAGTGCCTCCTCTGTGAAGGAGTGCTTCATCTGTGAGGAGGACTCCAGTGAGTATGAAACAAGCTCGATTCTACACACGCCGGCCGCCTGCAGCCATAACAACACACTTAACACGCATGTTTTCCCTCAACAATATCACCGTAGTGTATGTGGTGCAGTGTCATTTTTTACAATCGCTGGGTGAGTTGACGGGAGATGAAGAAGATGGATCCTCCCAATTATTCAAGAACGACCACACTCCCTGTTAAATTTGAGCAAGTCTCCCGCCGCCTCCACACTTGTCAATCAAACTCTGTCTGCTCTATTACCAGCTTTTGCCTTGGAGAGCTCTGCGCTCAGCTTCCCTGATTTGTGTCGATTGGTGGCCTTCTACTGTATCAGCAGGTATTGCACTGATTTATAACGTCATTAGTAATCAAACCTTCCCAAAAACAGGACTTCAAGCACATTCACTGTCACACATTGACATTTGTTTTGTCTTTTGTCGTTGTTGTTGTTGTTGTCTGCAGGGATGTGTTGCCGTTCCCGTTGCAGCTACCGGATGCCATCGCTAAAGCCACGTCCCACAGGCAGCTGGAGGCCATCTCACATATGGGACAAGGTACAGTGACAGTGACAGGTATTGCAGAAGACGGAGGGTGGAAAAAAAAAAAATTGCAGTATAAATATTTTATTACTTCTTGCGGCCACACCAGAAAGGCTAGAGGGCAGGAAACAAACCTGTCGCATTGAAATATTGTTGGAAATAGGGAAAAGAAAAAAAATGCCATAACTTTAAGACAGCTTCATAATACTTATTTCTTTTTCTGATTTTTTTTTTCTTCTGCTGTATGTATAGCCATGGTCAAGGTATCAGTCTCATAACAAAGTATATAATGATATCACTTAGTGCGGTGTGTGTGAGGAAGGATTTGTGCAGATGGATGTGGCTCAAACAGAAACTTTTGACAACAGCTGAGAACTGAAAGCTTATATAATTTTTTGTTAAAAAAAAACAAACTTAAAAAGCAAGCAGAAAAAAAGAATCTAACTGATGTCATGATTATGTGTTAAAGGAACCGTTTATCCAGAATACAAACAAGACATTTACCCACTTACCCCTAGAGATAATTTCTGTCTTTCTTTTTTTTTTTTTTTTTTGGGGGGGGGGGGGGGTTCAGATAATGTTGATTATTGTTTTTGGAAATATCTGTTGCTGTTTTCACATGTACATATCTGACAATTTGAGCTCCACACAGTAAAATCCACCCATCACATTGTATTGGGATAAAGGAAGACAGAATGGAAACCTCACCAAATCACTGGGAAATATTTGGCTGAATGGGAAAAATATCTCATCTTTTTTGTATTTTGGATGGACTGCTCCTTTAAACGGGATTGGAAATGGGTGTCCCAGTGACTGGAGGGGTCTTAACTCACAAAATAGTTGATCTCCTGAATTTCCCACCAGAGTTTTGGAGCCCGCCCACTGCCTCAGAGATGCTGAACGGACCAGTGGACCAGTTGGCATCGACCAGTCAGGACCAGGCGGCGCTGACCCAGGACCTGTGCAACCTGATGGCCCGAGGCAGATACAGCAAACTGTGCTTCATAAACCCCCTCTTCATGCAACTGGAGGTTAGTCACAAAGCTCCGAGGAGCCTCCACCACTTTCCAGCGTTGACCCACCGCACTCTGAAGACTTGACTCGGCTTCCTCCTGCCGCTGTGGATTTTGTGAAACGTACCTCTCGGTGCTGTCACATGACCAACTCATAACTCCCCTGTGGGTGACTTCAATGTTCTTTTCTTTTGATTTAAGGCAGGAGCTCCCAACTCCTGTCCTTGAGACCCAGAGCACCGCTGCCGGTGCGCCTGTCTAATAGGAACTGATTTATGTTGCGTTCAGTGCAGCCCTGAACCTCAGACTTTTAAATTTCTGACAATTTTCTGGTAAATGGATGCCAACCAGAGGAAGGAACTAGGGATGCACGATATTGGATTTTCTCCCAGTATCCAATATGCCGTTATTTTCCAACTCTTTTGGCTGATTGTCAGTGCTGATACCAATATATGCACATATTTTTTCCACCTCATTGCAGAGAACATTAACTCTCTCCTGTAGTGGAATTGAAATATTTCTATGATCGCTCTTATTGTGAAGGCCCACCAGCAGATGCAGACATAAAATGCAATGCTTTTCGAAATGTATACATTCACTGGGCAAAATAAGAAAACTATTTCAGCTGTAGTTATGTACAATATGCCATATTTATTTTCTTTTGGGATGCACAATATTGGATTTTTGCCAATATCTGGCACGGTGATAATCATTTTAAAGCCTTTATTGGTCGATACCAGAGCCTTGCTGATATAATCATGCATCCCTGGAAGAAACTGCATTTTCCTCCTGGGAGAATAATAATAGGGTATGCAATAGTATTTGCTTGAAAGTAGTCAGTGTAGATTGTGAGCAGTAGTGACCAGTGGTGCAGGCTAGGAAAACAGGGTCTCTGTTTTGTTTACACAACATGTTCTTCCATGCCATGAGCACGGGGGCGATGCTGATGTAGAAAAAATATTTCAAAAGAAAGCCTTGCAAATGTGTTTTGAAGTAGGAAATGCATTCCGTGTATTTATAAGGCCTCAAGGACACAAACAATGTGCTTTGGTGAGAAATTTGCAATGTAAACAAGTGTGTTTGGAAAACTGCATTGAGTACATTTAAGGACTAAGTAAACACTTGTGATTTGTTTGTGTGCTCGGATGTTACTTGAACTCAAATCAGAGAGAGCAGAACTATGAAATTGTACCTGAATTTCCAACTTGTAATTCCAAATTGATGGATCAAGCTCACTTTTTCACACGCCAGAGCTCGTTTTTAAGATTTCAGAGCTGCAATGAACGCAGCATGCCAGGTGAATGCATTTAACTACCTGGTCGGATAGAAAAGCCAACACTACTTTAGGTCTTGGAGACTGGATCATGAGATTTTCATGGCCATTAATAGTGCGAGAAAGGTTTTATGACACTAAATCAGTGAGAAAACCCATCAAAATAGTTGTATGACTTATATGAAAAAGTCAGTCTCCTCTTCTAGTTAAAGGCAGACTATGCAGTTTCAAAGAGGAGGGCACCCCACCTTGTTATAATTTGGTATATAAAAATGATGAATGCCACCCAATTTTCAAAAGAACAGAACTTAGAAATGCATCAGGAGTTCAGGACAGCTCTTTTACTCCACCATAATATGAAATATAAGAGCATTACACTCCATTGTTTATGTTTTTCTGTACATTTGGCATCAAACACCAGAGACAAGACAGGCATTTAAAAGTGATGCATTAATTCTATGGGTTATTAGTCTTGGCATGAACCTCAGGGGGTTTATCTTTCCTCAGCCTCGTTCTTAACATTAGCAAACAGAAGAGGTTTGCCCTCCCATTTCAAACTGCACAGTCTGCCTTTAACTGTTAATATATCTGCTGTTTATCTTCCACTTGACTCCATCCCTTGTGGAGAATAAACAATTTGCCAGTGTGAGGATCTTCCAAGGTGAAGTGCTGTATCCGTTCAAAACTGTTTTTTTCTTTCTTTTCATTTTGACAGCAGCCACAACATTCAAACCACGGTGCCTCCAGTAAACGGCACCGCTTAAAACGCAGCATGAGGCTCCGGCTCTCCAACGAATGCTCCATGAATCTGTCTCTGGAGGGCGTCGGCTCCTTCTCGCCTCCCTCCTCCTTGGAGGTGCCCGGCGGTGGAGAGAGGCTGCAGAAGGCCAGTCCTAACCCACAGAGAAGAGTTCATCCCGGGGCAGGGGTCTTGAGGCGAACCCCTGCTGTTTCCCCCGGCTCTGCAGAGGAAGATGACATCATGTCGACCTTTGTACCCCAGGTAAGAACCAAGGCTGGCGTCTTTATTTACAGCTCACAGGCCTGTGGTTAACAGTATTTTATAATAATCCTCGGTGCTTGTTTTAAACCAGTTGGAGTATTTATATATATATATAGGGTTATTCATGTAGATCAATGATTGCCAGGAAGTTTAGAAAATCACACAAGTCAAAGAACGTCCTGCTTGTACGTCTTTGTTGGTTTGCAGTCTAAAAAACTCCAGTGCATTTCAACTCAAAAGTCTTCTTCAAGGTTATGGGAAGATCAATTTAAACAGGCAAGCCTTATCACAGGACTTTTTTTTTGATTGCCAACCAAGAACTACTTACCTGTACAGGGATGGACAATCTTTATTTCATCTTAGATGTTATTGCTCCGTCCCCAAGGGCGCCTGATTGTTTCCTTTCTCTCACCGTTTAGACACAGTGGCACTCTCTTTTTGTTTACAGTCTTTCAATGTAGCTCCTTTCTGTTATCGCCAGCTTACCTGTCCCTATCTGAACTGTCTCTTGGATGCCATAAACTCGAGTCATTCAGAACTTCAAGGTGGTCAAACAAAACACTGAAGAAGTATTTGCATTTAAACCAAGGCCTACCATTGTGTTCACTTACTCACTCTGATTTATTACAAGTCAGTGTACAAGTCAGTGTGGATTATAATGCTATATCATTTTTACCCTCTCACACCTGTTCCAGCCTTCTTCCCAGGTGGACGAACCTACAAGGCCCCAGCATGGTGTCCGAGCGGAGGAGCCGAGCATCGAGGTGGCCGTGCTGGCCTTGGAGAGCCGTCCCGCTCCCTCCCTGGTCGAGCTGGACAGCAACAGCTCCTTCAGCAGCATGGACGACTCGGATTCAGATTCAGAAACTATGAGTCAGCCGCGAACGCAAGCCCACCAGCGCCCGCCCCTCGTGCGCTCGCGATGCCGCGGCGGGCTTCACCGCATGAGCGCGGCGTTTGTGTGCTTCTTCGCGCCGGAGAAGCGCCTGACGCGGCTGGTGGAGGAGCTGTCCCGGGACAGGCGCTCGATGTTTGGGGCCATGGTTCAGGACTTCATCGCGCAGCAGATAGAAGTGCTGAAAAAGCTGGATCCCTCTTCATCCTCTTCCTCTCCATGCGTGACCTCGGTGGAGCTGCTGCAGGGCCTGCGTCTCTTTCTGTCCCAGGCTAAGTGCTGCTTGTTGGACAGCGGAGAGTTGGAGCCTCCCATTGAAACTCTGGTGCCTGAGAATGAGAAAGGTAAACAAATGAAGAGTTTCAATCCAAAATGATATATTCACCCACTGATAAAACATTGAGTTAAATCTCAATGGCCAGAGAACCACACATTGTCTGGCCATGTCACAGAAGAAGAGGAGACTGAAGACTAAAGTACGAGCCCCGCTTGGGTCAGCTGAGAGAAAAGAGACCCATGTGTAAATCTGTACTCTCAGTTTAGAAATCTGGACGCTCAGCTTACAAATTGTGCTCTTAGATTCATAATCCATGACCTCGAACTACAAATCCATGCCTCCAGATTTTAAACTGTGCCCTTGAATTTGCAATCAACGCAAAATAGCTCAAATGGCTTTTTCTTCCGAGAACAGGGACCGTAATCCGAGAGCACAGTTTGCAAATCTGTGTGCATGGCTTTGTAATTGGCGGGGAATGGATTATGAATCTGAGAGCACTAATTCCAAAGTGAGATAACACTTCCTTTTTCCTTTTTTTTTTTCGCAGCTGCTACCCCCAAGGCACATTTGAGTGACATTTTACACTTGCAGATATTTCCTAACGACATGTTTCAGCCAACACAGAAACGGGTTTAGGGATGGTGGAAATTTCTTCACTCTGTCAAATTTTGCTCGGGAAACTTTTTGCTCACATGCAGTCAAAGTCCTGCAACATTTCCCAGCTTAGTTATCCCCAGAGATTCACAGTTTCAAGGCTTGGGACTGGCGCCTCACTCAGTGGATGGTGCTGACCCTCCAAAAACACCATGATCATGCACAAAAAAAAGATATCATAATCATTTAATTATTTGTTGAATTGCAAATTTGCAGATAGAGATAGATAGATAGATAGATACTTTATTCATCCCGAAGGAAATTCACAGTTTTTCAGCAGTATCCACAGATTACAGATTAAATAAATAAAAAATAAAGAATAAGATCTAAGTACAGCACACTAGAGATCTAGGTACAACAGTGTGCAAAAAGCCGTGTGCATAGGTGTATAAAATGTGCATAGATGTAGGTCAATGTGCAAATTTAGAAGAAATATGCAGTATACACAGATGATAAATAGCAGTAAGCAATATAAACACTATTAACATTATAAACAAGGAATATAAAAAAAATAGAAAGTCAAAATTTGCAGATAGATAGATAGATAGATAGATAGATAGATAGGTATACTTTATTGATCCCAAACTGGGAAATTCCCACGTTACAGCAGCATCATCAATAAAAAAACATAAAATAAGTAAATACAATAGAGACTAAATATACTAAATATATACACTAAAGACAATAAGGGCTAAGTATATACAATAAACTAACCTAAGAATATGAAATGTTGAAATGTGAGATATACCGATGGTAATAATAAATATGAAAAATGAAGTATACAGATAGTAGATAGTATGGAACAGGGTAAGCTTGAAACCATGAAACCAGGAAACCAAGTGGCAGAACCCGACGCCCGGTACTGGGATTTGGGAACTGTCCGACTTGATTCGGCCCCATGGAATCACCACTTCCAATAAATAAACAGTTATGGTGCTGAATAATGGATAATAAAATAAAATAAACAAGTAAGGTGCTGAGTAGTGGATAATAAATAAACAAACAATTAAGGTGCTGAGTAGTAGGCCAGCTAACCAGTGCTCTGAGACACCATTACTAATAAATACATTTATTTTATTACTCAGATATTTAATGGGAAACACACACTGAAAGTAACTGAGATTACTGTAGTCCGTGTAATCCTGTGGTCAACATTATTTGGAGCACAACCTTCTCAACCCTGTGAATTTCTCACATGCATACATGAGATACAGCATTTTTTTTTTTCCAAATCAAGAAAAAAAAAAAAAGGAGACAATGTGCGTTAGGGGACTAGTGGAAAGCGGCATGTTGGCAGGAGAAAGCAAACACACTATTAGGGGAGTCTATAGCCCGCACACCGCCAGAGGAGGCAGGTGTATGGAAACAGACGGCCCTCTCTGATAAGTGGTGGGTTGCCCAGGCTCCAGTGAAAAGGCATTGTCAACACAAAGTAGTTTGCGTGGGGGGGCGTAGAGCCTCATTCACCGGAGTTCATATTCCAGTATTTAGAAAACAGCGTTAGGAAAGCCCTGCCCAGCGCACTCGCACTTACATCTGTTACATTCAATCTGCCACGGGAGATTTTCTCATCTTTGTAAAGACAATGCAGGGCGTTACTTTGGATGGATGGAAGTAGCGTAGTTAGATCTTTTGACACAGTGCTGCGCGTGGGCTTTCCTTTTTGGATGCTTTTATGTGTGCTTGCAGGTGTGTGTGTGTGTGTGCGTGTGTGTGTGTGTGTGTGTGTGTGTGTGTGATGATGATGGATGGTTGCCTGGCAGTGCAGAGGCTTTAGGGGAGAGTGGTCGACCGCTGTGGCTCTGCCTTCCTGCGCTCTGATTCTGATTTATCTTGTATTGCGTCAGTGGGAGGCATTTGCATTTTTTTTTCTCCCCCTCGTTTATCATAAAAAGATATCGCAGTCCCACGCTCTCTTGAAGAGCAGCACGATTCAAGGGAGAGGGGGAGGGGGGGATAGAAATAGGCAGGACTGCGAAGGCTACTTTCCCAATGTAATCAGGTACAAATCTGTGAAAACCTGCTGTAATCTGATTTTACACCATCGCCTTTGTACTCAGATGGCTGTAATCACATTACATGTAATCTGTTACTCCTCAACCTCTCTGAAAATGAGAGGGACGCTGAGATTGAGGGAGAAAGCATTGTTTTTTGTTTTTTTTTTCATTGTAATGTTATGCAGCTGAGGGGAAAATTCTAGTTTTGTCCCATATTTGGTCTAAGTTACATTTCAAGTTGAGGTGGTTGTACTTGCCAATCACAATAAAATCACACACGTATTTTAGTTTTAGATGACAGACCGTTAATCTCACGTTGTTTTCTTTGGCTGTGGTGGCACGCCGCTGCTAAATGAACACAGCGGAAACACTTAGAAAGAGAAAACAGAGATGATGATGATGATGATGATGATGATGCAGAATGAGGGAAAAGAGGGAGGCAGAGGTAGGCCTAGAGACACAGAGGGAGGAGGGTGTGAATGATTAATCACTCGGGGAAATGATATAGTGATATAGATGGGCAGAGAGAGCGATGAGAGATAGATAGGGTATGGGGGGGGGGTGCGTTATACAGCAGGGAAGCAGTGAGCGATAAAGAGGAGAGGAGGATATTGATGATGAGTGGAGAACAGTGAGCACCGGAGAATTTTTACCCACTTAGTCAGGACTGCCCACTGACTGCGGAAAACCACCGTGTGTGTGTGTGTATGTGTGTGTGTGTGTGTCCACGTGTGAGTAAGAGTATGCATGCTGCGTATGCATGTCCATGAGTTTGCGTGCACACTCAAGTGCTCTTACATATCTGCTGGTCGGTTTCCCCTGCCAGTGCAGCTGAACAGTCCTCTCCATCCTCCACTGCCTTCTGTGCATCACACCCGACACGTGGCTGCATGCGTGTGTGTGTGTGTGCGTGTGTGTGTGCACACAGCGAGTGTGGACTGCATCCAAAGTCCAAACTCAGTGATATCCCTCGATTTGAAAACATGTGTGCCTTTTTTATCGGCTTGTTTCTGTGGGCTTTTCTGTGTGTTTATGAGCTGCAACCATCATGCACAGATGGCCGGATAGTAGCAGAGTGTCAAGCAACCGAGACTCTCCACTGTCAGGAATAACATCTGTTTACTGATCATGCTTGTTATGTTTGTGTGTTTTCTGTTTTTACTTGTGCCATTTGACCTAAGATTATTTGTTTGTGAGCATTTTTTTTTTTTAAATCATTGCTTCTGCATCAGGAAGATGAGGGACTATCTCATCCTGGCAGCATTTTTTTCACTTGTTTTAGGAAAAGAAAAATTTTAAGATTGAATTTGAGACAAAATGACTTGTAAAAATCAGCTCTATGTATCATGACCAACATCTATCTCAGCCTCTCTTCGATACATGAAGGGTTTCATTACAAAACGTTATGCCTCCATTGTAAAAACTAACAGCAAAAGACCAAGAGATTGAACAACACAAAAAAATCCCACATGCAAAAATGTTAGCCACTACAGATGGGATGATAGGCTGGGATTATTTCAAGGTACAATGCAATATGCGGTTTTTATGGTCATGATAGGGGTGGGACAAGATATTAAAATATCACGATACTTCCCCCCGTGATACACTGTCAACTCTATCTTGGAAAGAAACCCTTTATAAAACCCTGGAAATCAATAAACTATTTCAGTAAGTCAGTGTTAAGAAAACTGAACTGGTTATGGGCTTTAAAAGGACCAAGTAGTTCCTCCCACCCAAATTGGTTACGAATCAATATCTTGGAGTTGAGGCTGACAATGACCTCAACTTCAAGGACTGTGCAGCATCAAAAGCTTAAAAAAAAAAAAAAAAAATGCAGCTCAAGGTAAAAGGGTTTCGTGTCAGTCAGGCTATTCTGTCCCTGTAGTTCAGAGTGTCTTTTTTCGTATCCTGGTATCCTGCAACAAAGTTGTGTGCATAATCAAAGTAAGATCATCGGAATCAAGCAAAAAACACCAGTGCAGCTCGACAACGATTCCTCACAACCATGACATAAAAAAAAAAAAAAAAATTTAAAAAATGATTCAGAGGGGCACATTACTGCAGTAAAATATCAGAACAACCTGGTCCTTTGTACCTGCTGTCATCACCATTTTCAGCAGTCATCTCTAAGCCTGCTTTTTGTTTCTTGGCTTTTATGCTTATGTTAAGATTTCTTTATTTCACTTTTATTGTTTAAACAGCTGCCACGCTTTTTCGTATGATATACTTTTTAAATGTCTCCATTTGTACTTATTATATGTTTCAATATGTGAAAAACAGCTAATAGTACGAGGCAGAAGTGTAGTTAAACTCGGATTTCCCCTTAAATTTCCCCTTAAGTAACTTCAAAGTTAGAGAAAGCACTTTTCCCCATATTGTATGACAATAGTACATATTTTGTATCTGTTGATTGCAAAACCGAAGCTACATCAAACTTATACTGAGTGAAATATTCAGACCCAAGATGCCATTGTTTTATGGCTGCAGTATTACATCAAATACAAAATATCTACATGTCTTGTGCGTCATTTTATACACATTTCCTTGCAATTCAGCAGGAAGTATTTTGCATCTTTGGAAAGCTTGAGATCACCGCTAGAAATTAAGATAAAGCTCTGTGGGTTTGAACAAAGTTTGGTCACTCAGTGATGGGACCAGCAGGGGCGAAATATCTTCTGCTGTTGTTTGTTAAGGCTTGTTGTGTTGATTTGCACCTTGATCGTATGAATTTCCTGCTCTGGATAATAAAGTAACATTTGACCCAACTTTCCTCGCATCTCCCCAGACCTGGCGCTGGAGCGGGCCATGTTCACCTGTGTGCTCCGGCCGCTCAAGTCCCTGCTGGACCAAGCCCTGGTCATGCTGCACATTCAGGATGGCTCCAACCAGCGCCTCAGCAAGAGCCTGCTGCAGCTGAAGGGGGACAGGGCCATGGAGCATCTGGGGGTGCAGACGGGCGTCCCGGACAGCCGTGACGTGGAGAGGGTGAAGCAGAAGCTGATAATGATGCAGAGGACGTACTCACCTATTGATAAGGTGCTGCTGCTGCTGCAAGTGTGCAAGTGCGTCCAGAAGGCCATGGGGTCCTTACACGGTGAGTGTCTCTGATGAGGCCGGGTCAAAAATGAAGCCTGTGCCATTACAAAGCCCTTGTGGAACCAAATACATATCGTGATAAAATTAATTAATCTTAGCAGCAGTTTGGCTCAGTCTCAAGTTGAGCCCAAGTCTTAAAGGGACAGTTCACCCAAAATACACTCACCAGTACAATTAGGTTTGATGGGCTTTCTTTTTTGGAGCTCGAACTGTAAACGATTTATCTGTTTAAAAACTCAGCAAACAGGAGCTCTTTCCAAAAAAACAGTGGCACCAACACCTGACATACTTCACAGCTCTCGAGAGAAAAGAGTTGGGAACTATTTCCTGCCTACGAACATCATCAAACTATATCTGTTGACCCCCAGTGAATACAAATGAGAAGTGGAAACATAATGTTGGCAGGTGTTCTTTGGCAGGTAATAGTTCCCAGAGAAACTGTCTGCTCTTTAGCCCTCTGTGGATTATGTCGGGTAATTATGTGTTGATGTTTTTCACAAGTACATTATTTAATGGTTTGAAATCCACAAAAGAGCACCCATTCAAGTCCTTTGTGTCGGTGTGAAGGGAGACAGACTGGAAACCTCGCCAAATCACTCAGAAATAAGCTACATGGATAGATAAGCTGTATTATTATTATTATTATTATTATTATTATTTTTATATATATCTAAATTTTGGGTGAACTGTCCCTTTAATTCTGCTAAAGTAACTGACCACCTCTAGGGGTGTAATGCAGTCTCGGTGACACCTAAAAAATACCAAAAGACAAATTCTTCCTCAGGGATGCATACAAAAAAAAAAAAAAAGAAAAATAGTCCTCATGTATCATAACAGCTGAATAATTGAAGTGAAAATGTCAGCACCCCTCATCAGAATAATTACGATGAAGCCATAACCTGCATCCTCCTCTAATGCTGCGCTCCTTTCTCGTCTGCAGGCCAGCCGGTGAGCTGGGAGGACTTCCTGCCTTCGCTGTCGTATGTGATGGTGGAGTGTAACCGGCCCCACATCCTGATAGACGTGGAGTACATGATGGAGCTGCTGGAGCCCTCCTGGCTCTGCGGAGAGGGTGCGGCTCGCTTTTCATACTTTCATACTTTCTCTACCAAGCCATGTTAGACGTGCTGCAGTGCTACCATCTTTTAAAAGTCAGCTGAAAACATTCTCTTTTAGCTGCACCTTCAAGTAGTCTGGTTTTCTGGTTTTACTTAATTTTATTTAATTTTATTTTATTTTATTCATACCTTTCTTAATGGTTTTTATCTCTCATCTCACATTTATCGGCCAGTTGCTGGTTGTAATTATAATTTGACCCAATTTTATCTTTATTTTCCATCTTTTTAATGGTTTTACTTGACAAGTCTTATTTTTTTGCTGGTCGGTTGCTGGTCTTAATTATTTTATGTCTCTGTATTGTTTTACTTATTTGACTTCGCCCCCCGTCGTGGCCCACGCTCGGTGGAGTGCATTGTGCTTCCGCCTGGAGTGAAATGTGCTTCACAGAAACCTTAGAAATCAAGTTTTGCTGCCTTGCCTCGTCATCATCACTTTGCTGTTGTCAGCTGGAGACCTTGAATCTCCAACATGTTTGGAGAGGTTCTCAGAAAAAAAAAAAATCCTCCTTTATTTTTAGTTTATACCTTGGTGCCTGAAAGGTTTTCATACGGCCAAAAGCTATGAAATCAAATCAGCCCATAAAACTAAAACTAAAAACAAACATGAAAACATACATGAAAATATACATAACAACATAAATAACAGTGAATGGTTAGTTAAATGGCAAGACTCAAGGTGTGTAAGACTGCCATATCAATCTTACCAAAATTGGTAACACTTTATAACAATAATAATAATTTATAAGATATTAATTAATGGTGAATAAATCATGAACAAAACATTAATAAAGCTTTGTAAACTATTTGTTAATATGATGTAAACATATCACAAATATGTTGTAAGTCATCTATAAATGATTAACTATGAAAAAGTAATTAACAATTAGTAAATATATTATAAATATATCACTCAATCATTCCCTAATGATTTGTTGGTAAACATTTCAGTTAACTAATCATTTATTGATAACTTACAACATATTTATTATGTTTACATAGAATTAAGTAATTATTTGCAAAGGTGTATTAATGTTGTTCATCATTTACTAATGTCTTATAAATTACATACTAATGATCGCTATTATAAAATGTTACCAGAAATGTTTTACCAAGATGCAGTGGGTGTCGTGTGCATGTCTGCATGTGTGCAGCCTCTTGGCCCAGCAGCTGTCATCACACTGCAGTAGTGCTTGACCTTCGCCCTCAGCAGCTTGTTTGAGATAACTCCAGTGGCGGAAACACCACACAAGGGTTCTCAGTCAAGTGGCACATGTGGCCTGACACTTTTTCCCCTTTGCTTTCATTTACCGGTGTGCAGTCCACCCCTGTGTGCCTCTCAGTTAGCGTTCACTTTAATTCAATTGAGGATGAAAAATTGGAGAAACGACTGCAACCACATCTGCAGATCTAGTGAAATTAAATTGTGCACACAACATACACACAAATTCAGATTCAAGCACAAAGTTAATATGAAGAGATAAGAGTCTCAGCATGGCACGTAACACTTCAAAATACATTTATATATTCCCACTTAGCTTGGTGCAATCTATCCATCCTGGTCATTTTGTGTGTGATTTGTTGAGGTTTCCGGTATGCGTTGATCTCCCTTGTCTTGATGGGTATTCATTTGTGGAGCTCAAACCATCAAAAGCTGGCATGTGACATTTGGAAACTTCACCAAATCACACAGAAATTGTCTGGATGGGTAGATTGCTCTAACTGGTAAACCATGACCAGCGCCTCTGCTGTAATAACTAATGAACAGATCCGTCTTTTTTCCAGCGTCACGGTTACATTTTAGGCTTGTAGCTGCCACTCTGATGGAGCAGGACGCCCGCTGAGCACCGTAACAGAAATAAACTTTTTTAATTGTCGGACTTTCTCCTTTTGAAGTTCTCTGCGCTCTTTCGGTTTCTCCAGGTGGCTACTACCTGACCAGCGTCTACGCCAGCCTGCGTCTGATCCAGAGCCTGGAGGGAGACCAGCCGCCCCCCGCCGGTCTGACCCAGGAGGCCCAGGAGGCGCTGAGGGAGTGGGGCTGCAGACGGAACCGAGAGGCCCAGAGACACAAGGAGAACCAGCAGACTCAGGTAAGAGGTTCTTTGGTTGAATTTGGTTCTACGCTGTTGAATGGCTCGTGGTGTTATGGCAATGTAGGTCTCTCATGAGGCTGATCCATAGCAAGCACAATTATATTCCAGGTTCACACAGGTCATGTAATTTTTGGAAAGTTATGGGATTTTGCAAAGTCAAGCCACTGAATATCAGGAAAATTTGTGAAACTTTATTTTCTATTCACTTCCCCTCTAGAACAGAGCTAAATGATGAATTTAAATAAGATCTCTGAATTGGAAGCGTTTTGGTTAAGGGCAAAAAATCCTGTAATTTTTTTTTTTTTACAGATCATTATAATTCAACATTTTAGTCACAGACAGTCATGGGAAAGTCGGGGAATTTTACATGTCACGTTTGTTAACTTAAGGTGCAGCAGTTTAGCAATTAGCATTTATTGTGGTTATGAATGTGTTAATATTCCCTCTTATAACAATTAGGTGCATGTCATGTGAATGTGATGTGATGGCAACGTGAAATGAAGTATCAAACTTTGTATTTGGAAACATATGGTTTTGCAGACATCTACTGGTTTTTCCAAAGTTTGGATGGGTATTGGAATTAGTTTGTTGTTTCCGATCACTGATGTTATTTTGGATGAGAGCACCGTATTAAAAACTGTAAGACCACGTATTGATGCATGAATAGCGACAGAACAACAGAACACAAACCACAGCTTGAGTGATACTTGGAGGGCTGGGCAATGCTGCATCTGATGCTTCTTAAAAGAAGGGTCACAACCCAAAAACGCTTACAAGGTTCTGTGACAACAACACTAACATGAACCTGATCACCTGCTGGAAAAGTTCAAGAACCTCTGCTGCAAACAATACCATAAAATATCACACGCCAAGACCAGTTTAAAGAAACACTAATGATTATTTGCAACTTCTTTTCGGATTGGAATTGATTTAGCGACTCAAACTTGAACGTCTTTCTGGTAGCTCGCAATGACTAAAATGGCACGACAACACCAACAGCAATAAAACCGCTGCGATAATCCACTCAAACAGGTCAGACAAAGCATTAATTACATTGATGGCGATGTGTGCTGTGCAGAAAAAGGTTGTCCTGTAGTTGCGAACTAGCAGCAGGTGGGTTTGGATAAGCAACGGTGACCCATATTTGATTCAGCTCTCGTCTCTGCTCCCGCTCTTGCTTCCGACGCTAATCAACTTGTTTCCAGATGTTTTTTTAAGTCCCTGTGTATAATGGAGAATGCCTAATTTTCTTGAATTAACTGTCATTTTCTTGATCGTAGTGGGCTGATCTGCCTCATTCTGCCTTTGTTCAACATATTTATACTTGTTCACAGGACAAAATCCTGAAAAACGTGAAACCGCCTTAGGAATAAGTGGAATTATCTCACTGGCAGATTTTTTCACTAGTCTGAAGAAAAACAAGATGTAAAGACTGAATATGAGACTACATGACTTTTTTTTTTTTTTTTTTTACAGTGTAATGTTGCTGCTGGGGAAGTTGCAGCCCTCGTGTTTTCTATTGATAGATGCTAGAAGTAATCCACAAGTCAAAAGTGAAATAAAGAATAACAGTCCTCTAGGCTTGTTAACACCACTCGATGCACTTCAGACACCACACACCTGGATTTCAGCACCTTTTGCGTGCAACATATTTCATATTCATTTGAGAGGATTAGTTTTTAGACATTTTTAGAGGTAATCCGGTGACCTGAGGATAGCGGCTTATGCCACACTGCCAGCCAGACTTACAGTAATACACACACACACACACTTCCACACATACACACACACAGAACTGACTTTCCCTACCGTTTCCTATCATTCATTCTTCTGGCCCCAAATTGGTCTAATGGTCCACCAGATGCCATGGAAGGCATTGTCATCCACAACGTTTCTGCCTCGTCACGTGGTGCCTCTCCTGGCTTCAAATAGCCGATCTAACTCACCCGGCAGCCAGATTTTCCACTGACACAGGCGGGGATCAGTGAGCCAAGTGATATGAAGAAGTGGGCGGTCAGATAACATGAAATTTATTGAGCTGCATCTACCCAACGAAGCAGGCACACACAATATGCACACGGACAGTGAGGATCTCAGTGACTCTGTAAGTTGATGATGTTGGAGGTTTTCTTGAGTGCAGACCTGTTGATGATAATTGGTGTTTTTTTTTTTTTTTTTTTTTTTTTTTTGGTAGATAGTTGTGTAGCTGTATGTGAAGTGGGGGTGTCGATTAGTGTGTGTTTATGTGTGTGTGTGTAGGATGAGTTGTGTGTGTGTGTGGCAGTGTGTGGCAATCAATGGGGTTGTCACTAGTTTCTCAAGATTGTATATTTAGTTAGTTAGCTGGAGTATGTTCAGTAGTGTATGTGTGTGTATGTGTGTGTGTGTGTGTGAGTGAGTGTATGTATGAGTGTGTGGTTTAAAGAGGGCTGTGAAGGCGTTTGTAGGTGGATCTGACATTATATAATAGCTTTGGTACAGCGCAATTGGTGGTACTGAAAGTGTTGAAGAGCGGCAATTGTTGAGACAGCCAGTTGTGTGTATGATCACTTCTGCTTTTTTTTTTTTTTTTTCTCTCCTCATGTGAAAAAGTTTTTGTATGGACTGAAGAGCAATTCATTGCATTTTTTGGGTCAAGCGGTTGCCATTAAGCATGCAAAAAAAAAAAAAAAAAAACTTTGGCAGAGTATTTAGTCAGTGCAAACTTAATGGATTGTGATTGACGGACCTGAGCTCATGGATTAATATTGCTAATTTGCCACTGAAGCTGTAACAGGCAACAGATGTTAGAATAATTTTGCGATGGTGAAGCTGTTCATAGAAAGATGTTGATTCTGATCATAGAAAGATGTTGATTCTGATCATAGTAAGATGTTGATGTTCATAGAAAGATGTTGATGTTGTTTATAGAAAGATGTTGATGTTGTTTATAGAAAGATGTTGATGTTGTTCATAGAAAGATGTTGATGTTCATAGAAAGATGTTGATTTTGTTTATAGAAAGATGTTGATGTTGTTCATAGAAAGATGTTGATGTTGTTCATAGAAAGATGTTGATGTTGTTTATAGAAAGATGTTGATGTTGTTCATAGAAAGATGTTGATGTTGTTTATAGAAAGATGTTGATGTTGTTTATAGAAAGATGTTGATGTTCATATGAAGCTCACAGTTTGTTTGCATGTCCATCTGCTTAGCAGAAGTAGAAGCGTTGCTTTAGAAATCTATACAGTTTCTTCTGTGAAAATCGTTGTGACTCATTTACTGTAGTGTGTCAGCCTTGTACAGGTCACATTCCTCCTCTTGTTCTTGCTCCATCCCTCTCTCTCTCTTCCTCCCCCTCATCTGCCCTCCCTCCATAAGCCTCTCGACCTTGGCTTTGCATGGGTCCAGTTTAAATGCTCATCTTTCTTACTGTTTTTCTTTCTCTCTCTCTCTCTTGCCCTCCCTCCCTCCCTCCTCTCCAGAGGTACGTTCGGATACTGTTCCAGGACGGGGAGCGAAGTGCGGTGCGGACGTTGCAGTGGAGAGCCGGGGAGACCAGCCAGGCCCTGGCACAGCTGTGTGCCGACACCTTCGGCGTGTCGGACCCCCAGCAATACACCCTGTACTGGCGCAGCGGCGGTGAGATGAGGGCGCTGCCGCCCCAGGCCCAGCCACAGGACCTGGCCAGCCACAGCGAGGGCGGCCCCTCGCTGTCCTACCTGAGGACCGACCACGACTTCAGCAAGATGCGGCGGCTGACCAGAGGCGGCGCTGTGGACCTGAGCGAGTCGGTGTGTGAGGAGTGAGTGGGAGGGATGGAGGAAGGAAGGAAGGAGGGAGGAGGAGAGGAGGGATGGTCGATGGATGGTCACTCTCACTTTTCTCCCTCTCTCATGTTCTGTCTCTTTCTCTCCGCCGGTGTCGGTTTGCTAAAAAAGCTGTGTTGTGTCTCGTCGTGGGTCAGGACATGTTGTCAAAACCTACAGCCCTTCTCAAGACTAGGAGCAGACCTCAAATGGTAAACTTTCCCCCAATGGACCAACATACAGAACAGACCAACATAGGGACCATTGCCAAAAGCTGTACTATGTACCACATAGTGGCTGGTAGTCAAAAGGAGTGTACTATTTGTGACATGGAAATGTGTAATTAATGGAGGTGGATGTTATTTGAGAACCCAGAGTTATATCCTGAAGGGATTACGTCATTAAAAACTGAGGAGGCTCAATTCCAAAGAGAAAGTCCACAAGACTGCTGTTGCCTGGACACAAAAACAGCTCCTGTATGCGCACAAGAGGGCAAAGCGACCACCTCAGTGATGTAACCCTTTCACGGTATAGTTCTGGGTAAAATCTTAACAACAGTTGGATATTTTATTCCTTCATCTTACGTGTAACAGTCTGCTTAAGCTTGGTTGGAGACGTGGTGTTGATCATTTGGGGGGATACAAAGCTTCCCCCTGGATTATTATTGCTAGTGTTTGATTGAGAAAAGATTGTTTTCTACTTGCTAAAATAGCCAAGACCAAACCTCAATACCAAAGTCAAGTAAGGAAAGAGAGTCAGAGATGTTGTTTTGAGCTGAGGAAAGCAGGGATGCCAGTAAATTAGAGGAGAAAATGTGACAATCTACACGCATTCCTCGAGAGGCCATTTTGTGATAGTACAGATGAAATGTTTACTCTTAAACAAGTTACTCATGAAAGCAGGTTTACGTGTCAAAGCTTGGTGAAAGCTTTAAAATGTTTATTTTTAGGATCACCCACGGAGACGTGTTTTTTCTTTTCCTTTTTGAGAGAACGATCGGGCACTCCTCCCTACTCCGATGTCATGTTGTTATTTATGGCAGTGGAAAGGGAGAGTAGGAGGGAAGTGATAGAACAGCTTTAGCTGGGAATTGAACCCATGTGGAAGACACAGCGGGAGGCCGAGCCACCGACACAACCTGCCACAAGTTTTACCGGATGACTTGAGAATGTATTAATAATAATAATAAAAAAAAAACATCTTTTGCGTGTCAGAAAAACAAATGTTATCCTTTCAGAGTTGCATTCATTTCACAAATATGTTTCGATCTGCTTTTGAGTTCTACTTTCTTGCACCGTCACTTGGCTGCATTGTACAAAATATCCTTCCACCCCAAGAGGACTGACAGGACAGTCTGCACCCCACGCCAATAAAGCCGGGACCATGCCGTAACGGTCACGGTGACTGGTAGAATGTAAATGTAAAGTCACCAGCTTCCGGTGGCTTCTGCTGCAAGTCATCACTATCAACTGACTGTTCAACTCAGTGTCATTATTAATTATCATATTGTGTATTAAAATAACTAATCGTTCAATTTGTTGGGTAGGTATCGAACATAAGTATGGCTTTTCAGCATATCTGGAGTTTTTGATCTGCAGAGGAGGATTCGTTTGAAGACAAACTATGATGTGTTTTGAACATTATTGCATGCTTTTTCATTTAATGTACATGTGAAGGTTCTGCGAATGTGGTGTGTGTGCGTGAAGCATGTGTTCATTGTATGCCACTTTAAGGAACTCACTATTTCTTTTTAATGTAAAAAAAACAAAACAAAACAAAACACATTACTGTATTTTGTCAGGTAATTCAATATCGCAATAAAAATTGCAATATCTGTTCATAGTGTTGTCACATCCAGTTTTGTATTGCAGCGTGGGATTGTCAGTGTTGTAATTTGGTGTCATTAAAATAACTCGCCACCGAGGGGCAGCAAATTACAACCTCAACACGTCAATCTATTCTCTCTAATTCTGCCTTCAAATTCAGCCACTGATCTGTGTTGTTTATTCGAGGTTTGTCAGTCAAACGAGAACATGCAAGAATGATTATGTTTATTTTTCTGTTTAATCCGGTTAATTTTCATTGCATGATGTGTGAAAATAAGCGTCGTTCTCATTTTGTGCACTCACTCAGGAAGCACAAAAACCGAATCAGCATTACAACAGAATTCATTTATTTCCATGTCTGTTGAAAAAACCTGCTTTAAAAAACACTTGTACATTTGACCTTAAAAAGACTAAAGTTAATATTGTCCACATGCAAAACAATATTCATCTCTGCTATTATCTCTGCAATAGACTGATGGAAAATGACAAGAAGAGAGAAAATCATTTTGTTCTGCTTTATAGACATTATGACTTGGATATGTTTATAGCGATGTGCCACCATAACGTAATATTGCACATTTGTTTGAAAGCATTCAGTGATGTTCTCCAGCACAAACTAGTTCATTTTTGTCATCATGTCCATCAGCTTTTAGCGATTAAAAAAAAAAAAAAAGAGTCCAATGCACTTTTTAATTGGCACATTATGGTTCTCGATCTATTCCAGAGGTCCCGCTTTATTGGCTAGAACAAACTGTTTTTGATTTTGATTGACATTTAAGTTGTGTTTTCTTATCTGACGCCGCCTCCCAGTTTGTCCAGCACTGCCAGGCCTCTCTCCAGGTACTCGGCCCGGCTCAGCCAGAAGGAGTCCTTGTCTTTCATGATGTTGGCCAGCACGGCGCCGCCCAGGAACACCATGTGTTTACGCCGGGGAGGGTCCTCGATGCGGATCTTAAACTTCTGCAAAAGTGAAGCGAAGGAGGGACCGGGACAGCAGAGATATGTTTTTTTACAACTCGTACATTCCCTCTTTTGTGAGTGTGAGCTCTGTGTCTTTGTAAATGTGTGTCTCTGTGTTACGGCTACAAAGAAAACACCTGTTACAAATACCAAAGCAAAAAACACCAGTGTAATACTAGATAATAATGGTGTTAACATGCTAGTTTTCCCATTACTGAGATAAACGTTGCCTACCAACATTGTGATACCTGTTTTTCCTGTCAATGCAATCTTTTTTACTTCACTGGGTTTCATTTGCTTTCAGAGATGTAACAGAACTGATCACCAAAATCCAAATTAAATGCAAAACTGTTACTGAGTCACAGATTTTTGTTATTGACTATGGTGCCGCATCTAAAAATGATCATGCAAGGGGAAGGTCTTTGTAAATGGCTGGCACTTGAGAAATTTCAACCTTGCTGTTAATGAACTAAAACCCACTAATGTGGAGGTTACAGCATTAACAGGAGTACAAATTATTAATTTATAATGGTGGCTACCTTTTATTGAATTAAATCAGTTCCAATCTATTCAGTTTGCCTATATTGTAATTATAAAATGCCGCAGGACAATGAAAAAAGTGTTGGAAAATATATTAATTTATTATAATGGAAAATTCATTACATTAACCTTATGGATATTATGCCACTGTTAGCTGGAGATTGCTGTTACCTTAATGGTTTGTTACATAATTGTGAAGTTATTATGTTAACAGTTGTATAACACCTTATTCAACATCCTGGTGCCTCTGTGGCTCAAGGCAAACACACACACACACACACACACACACACACACACACTGAGTCACAACAATGTGGATTTGAATTTGGCTCATGATCTATGTTGGATGCTTTCCCTTATAACACTCTCATCTTTCCTGTCTATCTTCACTGTACGCGCTCCAGAAATACCACAAACAACGTCATAAATCATGTTGACAAGCTCTTACCGAGAGTTTCTGAGTGTCTCCGTTCAGCACCCTCTCCAGGTAGAGCTGCTTGATCTCCCTCTCCAGCCTGGATGGCAGGCCGGGGTACATGGTGGTGCCTCCTGACAGCACGATGTGCTTATAGAAGTCTGCCCTGCATTGGGAAAACACAAGGTAGACGGGAACATTATCCATCTTATTTGTTTACATCCTGGTCTATCTTCCATTATATCAAGACAGAGGATGAGGCGCACCGTGCATCACTTGTGTGACCTGAGGCCAAGTCGCATAAATAAGTTTAAAACGAGTCTCTGCCTTAGTTTGGCCTGGGATTATCAAGTTAGACTTGTCTTTACTGAGCCTGTCTGTTGCATTAATATTAAGACTGACTTGATGTGAGGTAGGAAAGCTAACCGCCTCTTCCACCTGGCCGAGCCTCAGGTGAGAGCTTTGTTGCTATGGTAACAGTCTGTAAGCACATCAGGTAGAAGACACAGTGACAGGTGCGTTTTTCAACTGAAAGCTGTAGGCCTACACGCCAGCAACTACCTTCCTGCCTTCGATCTGCAAAGCACATGAAAGCAGTGCTATTTATTAGTTAAAAATCTTAGGTCTTTCACTGTTTAATTGAAGGTTTTATCAGATCAAATGAAAGTTGCACGTGTGCAGTACCGATCGGGCAGTAGGTAACGTCAGCTATTGATCAGGTAGTGACAATGCTGTTTACTTTTTTAGCTATTTTTTCCCATAACTTGGTGTCACTTGAGATTGCTGTTAAGTTGATGAAAACTATTTTTTCTCCTCTGTAAAGTGTCTCATTTCGCCCATAATGCATTGTGTGACAGGCTATCTAAGTCAGTCTTACATTAGGGGAGGCTTTATGCAATAAATTTAAGTGTCTACAGCAAGTCTGACTTAAAGTTATGCTTAAGTCAAAGACTCAGCATAACAACATTCCTGCTGCGAGGTTTATGGTCACAGTTTGAGGTTTTTGGTGAAGAGTTGCAGTGCAGCGATGAGTGTGGCACCTGAGGTCGATGTCGGCGGCCTGGATGGTGTTGAACAGGAGCTCGGCCACTCCCGCTCCCTCCACGTTGATGAGGTGGGGCTGGAAGAGAGCCTCGGGGGCCCCGAACCTCTCGCCACCCACCATCACCTGCCGGCCGTCAGGGAGCTGCAGCGAGACAGGAAACAGATAAAGTGGCATCTGTCAATCAAAACCGTGTGCGCGGGACTGTGACTGGGTCCTTGGATTTTCTTGTTGATGGAGTGTGAGTTTCTGTAGGTGGCGCTCTTGTCTTTGTTTAGTCTATGTTAACTACCCAGTTCTTGTGCTGTTTATTACCAACTCCTGTTGCTGCTGCAGAAAACACAAAAATGCATCTCTATCACTTCTGTGTGTGAGAGGCTTTTTTCCTGTGTTTTGAATAGAAAATGTAAAAACTTTCATGATGATTTATATAAGAATGTCATGGATTATTACTTTAAATATTGTAAGAAAAATACTTGTTTAAATGGCTGAAAAATGTTTTTAATACCTCTATGATGATCAATTTTTCTGTGTTTCCATAATCCACAGAGGAGTTCCCTTTGGCTTTACTCCGTATTTGCTCATCTGATTTTTTTAGCCCTTGGACCACATGTACCTTATTATTACAAAAACTCACTAGCAGCAGTCTATTTATTATTATTATTATTATTATTATTATTTTAAAATTTTAATAAACAAAAATTCATTTTGGGCGTGATGAGCAGAGCAGGCTTTACTAAATTCTAAGTTTAGTAAACTATAGTAAACTAACTTCCAAATACATTCCTTACTGTGTATGACTCCACCAGGACGGTGGTCTCTGTGGCCAGGCGCTGCTCCTGCTCGATGTTGTATCCCACGTAGCACAGCTTCTCCTTCAACATGCGCACGGTCTCAAAGTCAGCCGTGTGGTTGAAGGCGTAACCTCGCAGGAGCAGCAGCTGATGGAGGCACGATAAAAAAAATGACTGGTTAAAGCTGAGATTAAAAGAAGCGATATCGAAACACATTTTCTGACATGAATGTACTTTAACATCCCAAACCAAAGTGTATATCATATTGATCTGATTGTTTTTGCATTTTTCTCCTTTAAGTGCTACAAGCTTTTCTTAACTTCTTCTTCAAGCTCAGTACTCAGGTCCTGCATTACAAACACTGGGGCTGTTATGATGGTATGGTTATGATGGATCATGGTAATAACTCACCTTAATGAGGTAGCGCGTGATGTCACGTCCCGCAATGTCCAGCCTGCGTGTGAGGTGGGGTAAAGAGAAGCCCTCGTACACCGGGCAGATGTGGGTGACGCCGTCCCCCGAGTCGACGACCACACCGGTCAGTAAACCTGGAGACGGGATCAAGTCACTGTAAATTGTTCTCAGTTACAGCAGCAGCCTTGGAGTTTAAAAAGACAAACGAGAGTTGTTTTAGGAGAAGTTAAATTTTGCAGAATCTCCCTATGCCTTTAGGATCACCACGATGGATGGAAAGATAAACGTGTTCAGTGGTTACAGTTCCACCACCTAACTTCTCCAAAAACAACTCACATTTAAAAAAAAATATATCCTAAGACGTGTATTTCAAATATTTCAAATAAATACGACAGCTTCGGAGTTGCTGTAAGTTTTATTTTTTCACTTTGACGGAGCTAGGCTAACGACTCCCATAGACTTCAAGTCTTTATGCTAAGCTAACAGTAAATGCTTCCCATAGGAATCAGACCACTGGACGTACAGAGGTGAACACACGATTCAACAGCTTGTTTCAGTCCCGGTAAGTCGGAAAAAGGCTATTTTGTCCAAAATGTTGGAGTATTATTTTGAAAAATGTCAAAGATAGGAGTCTAGGTGGGGTTTTTAATGACGTACCCTGGGCGTACAGAGTGAGCACCGCCTGAATTGCCACATAGATGCCGTGGAACTGGTAAGTCTCGAACATGACCTCTGCAATCTTCTCACGGTTCTTGATGGGGTTCATGGGTGGCTCCGTCAGCAGGACCTTATGCAAATAAATATTAAATACAGCTGAGTTACTACATTTATGCTTACTTTGTGGGGGCAAATACTTGTGTCGGTGAATACCTTCTGAAACTTTTTATTATTATTAGCAACTGCAAGATCATTATCCTAACCCTGACATTAAACCTTTGTTTTAGATTCAACTCACTATCACCAGGATACGGCATAATCTTTTCCACTGTCATCTGGCTAACTTTCCAGTCCTAGTTTGTGAAATACACCCTCAGTAGTCTTTACACACTCTACAAACAAGAATACATTTTTATTAAGCAAAATGATTTCCCATAGGGGTTTCACTTTACAATCACACGGCTCTGCTGTACCTTACAGTCTGGAGGGCTGATGTCTAGGCGGTCGGGACCGAAGGTGTAGTCCCACAGGTGGAGCATGTCCTCCCAGCAGCGCACCATGCCGTTATCCATGGGGTACGACACCTCGAGCATGGAGCGGCACTCGCTGGCCTCCTCTCCTACCATCAAATCCTGGGTGAAAGGGGTCAGGAGCAGCTCAGACTTTGTAGAGGAACTACTTTATGAGCTGCAGGGCAAATTGATAGGACCTAACATCATTGCTGCACACGTTTATTTCATTGATAGACCTGCTATATTTTGGGGAGCAGCACTGGATTGGATCAGTGACTTGAATTATGGTTTACAATCTGAAATGAAATCTGAAACTGCAACTAGTGAATCATGAATCCAGTTGAATCTTTTAAGCCAACGCTTCACACCCCTAATAGAGAGAAGAGGGTTCATGTACTCGCACCATCATGGGTTCAAATCTGACCTATGACCTTTGTCGCATATCATACCCTGCACTACTCCCTGTCTCCCTGTACTGTCAGCTAGTCTACCAAATGATAGCAACAACACTAAAGCATAATCTTAAAAAAGAGACATCTGCCTGGAGCTGCAACTAATGATTATTCTCATAGTTGATTAATGTATCGCTTATTTTTTTTGATCAATCATTTGGTATATAAAGTGCCAAAACTAATGAGTAATGCTCATGGAAAGTGATGTCTTCAAATTGCTTCCTCAGGCTGACCAGCAGCCAAAAACACCCAAATGATAGGAACAGAGGAAGGCAAGACAATCTTAGTATCTTGGCAGTGTTAGCGAAGCCTGGAATCGCCAAGATATTGGGGATTTTGCTTGATAAATGACTAAAATAATTCATCAGTTATTCAGCACTGCACACTCACCCTTGTCCGCATAATTTTGTCAAAACAGTCCGCGCTGCACTCCTGTTGGGATTACAGGGGTGTGCAGTCTGAATGATCTGCATGACCTCTGCCTGTGTAAGAGCCGCCTGCTGAGGCCACAGGAACATATGAACTTAACTGTGTCTCAGGCAGCTAACAGGTGTACAGATCTAAGACACTTTAATGCATATGAGCTCAGAGGTAAGAGGTCCTGAAGGATCAGGGCGAGGTCAGGTGTTTAATCAGCTGAGCACATCTTATAGTGTGAGCACGGTCTTAACACACAGTCATTTCCCTCCCTTTAAACACAACACAGACACACAGACTCCTGCAGTGTGTGGGCATTTGCAGCTACACTGACAAATGATACTGGGCATCCTATGTTTGAAACTATTTTATTAAGACAGTCCATATAAGCACTGGTGGGAATAGTGTAAAATGTCTTCTTGCTTGCAGATGTATTTTCTGCAGCAAAGTAAAGAAATAGATAAAAATGTATGCTTTCATGAGGCCAATGTTTCTATTCAGTATCTTCCCACTTTTAACAGCCAGTGCTGATAAATATTTTGTGAGAATCATACTAAAAATGAAGGTGTAAAACAGCATCTGCTTTTCAGACTGGCCTGGCTGAAGATGATTTTTTTTTTTTTTTTTTTACTAAAAAACCTCGGCCGTGCCGCCTCATCCTTAATGTATCTTTTTTGTTTTTCCTCAGTAGTTGCCATTCACAAGCATTGAACCTTTTGAAACATGAGCAAATTCACTTTTATAAGTATAGGGAAAAGCGTGATCAACAAATTAGAAAAAAAAAAAAAAACAGCAGAAAGTTACAAAGAAATAACAGGAAATTATCCTAAAAAATACAGATTTTCTATTTTTTAAAAAAGAATAAAATTAAAAATTAAAAAATAAAAATAATTACTGGAAAAATAGCCAAAAATACAAGAAATATAAAGTATATTTTAAATTAATTTACAAGACAATTACCACAACATTACCACAAAAATTTATTTAAAAATAAAGAAAAAACAAAACAATGGAAATAAAAAAGAAAAGATGGAAATAAAAATTCCAAAAAATTCACCACCAAAAATGAAAAATTAAAAGAACCAAAATGAATTTTGTTCAGAGGGCACCTGCTCACAGTCTCAGTGTTAAAATAATCACTCATAAATTTTTGCTGTGTTGTAGCAATTTCTGGTGAGCTATATCAAAGTGAAATTAAACAACAACACTTGGTTAATTCACTTTACACAAACCCAAATGCTGTCAAATGCACGGCAAACAAAGCGGGATGTTACTTTTACTCTGGAAAACTGACCTCACCTTTATCTCGATGTTGCCCACTTTGGTGGTTGATCGAATGATCGGTCGGCCCACCATGGCAGGGAAGATGTGGTCCGGGAAGTTGGATCCAGCGAAGCCACACTTGACAAACTGGGGAATGATGGGAAAATCAAACATGTTTCAAACCATTTGCCTTCAATATGATATACAGTCTGTGTAACTTCTGCTTTCCACTGGTTCTACTGAAACAGAAACTGTGGCAAAACACATTTTCATTAATGTCAAATGTTTTTAGTCACGGCAAGGTCAAATGTATAGCCCTTAATCACAGCAGAGGACATCACAGGTCCAATGTTATTAAGCAATAAAGTAAATGACACACCCAACCTTAGACCCTCATTGAGAGTGACAAGATCTTCCCATGGCAGATGTTTTATTATGCCAGTGTGAGTTGTGCTTACATCAGATTGTCTTCTATTAATCATACAGTTTATTATTTCATTGCACTACAAGCACAGTTAACAATCTGAAATATGGTGTTATAAAAGGCCAGTGAATCAATTACACAGGGTTTTTAAGTAACGTGATTGTTAGCCATATGCAGTATTCCTGGCTATACTTTGTAATGTCTCAACTTGTCTATTTGGCTTTAGACACATTCCTTAGCCTGAGGGTGTGCAGTGCATACCAAGCAGAGGCTTCAGGTGAAGGCAAAATAGGCCACAACCAGTTGCAGCCTACAGGTATGGTTTACACCCCGTGTTTGTCCATTTCACCCGACTGCATCGGAGATGGCTGCATAACAACATTTAAAATTCTTCAGTGCGATAGTGAGGGACAACCCCATGAGGTTGTTTCAGCACCTAAAAATCTCCCTTCCTGGTTTTTGCTCAACGCTGGCTCACTTCAAAGCATCACAACCATTTATGGCTTTGTGTGCACTGAGGAACACAGTGACAAGTCCAGACACATGAGGAACCAGTATGCACTGAGCACACAGATTCACACCCTGCACCTCTTTCAGCTGCCACAAAATCAACCAGTGGCAAAGTTTGCTTCCTTAGAAACAATAATCATTTTGAATTAGAGGAGCAACCTAATAATAAAATATTTTAGTAAATAGCTTATGCTGGCTGTATTTTAGATGCAATTGCAAAAACTGAAAAATGGACATCTTAACTGTGTGTTGGATGACATGAGAGTATCATACACTCAGTTTGAGAATAAAACATGGAACATTAGCCCACATGATAAGGTAATACTTTAAGAAATAGGCAGCCCCACAACTGAATGAAAGTTTTTTTCCTAGCATTGCGACGGAAGATTGAACTAACTTATATGTTTTCTGTACAGCTTTTCCGTGCTGTTAGACATAATCACCTTATGCCTAACTCCAACCTTAAAATATAAGCCAAAATGAACGCTCAAACTGTGGGGGGAAAAAAATCCGTCGCCATGCTAGGAAAACAAAATCCCACCACTGGACAGCCAACTGAGTGAAGACTTACCCCAGTGCCATTATCACAGACCACCACCTTCCTTCCCTCGCTGTCCATAGTCAAAAGATGCTACAAAATACCTCAAGCTAGTGCCTCCTGTCAGGACAGACGTCCGACGACAAAAAAAAAAAAACCTAGTAATAACCAGCTACAGATTATTTTGACTACATGAATGCCAGTTGCACAGTTGAACAAGGAGAAGTCAGGCAACTGCTTCAAGGAGGGGCGTGAAAAGTATGTGGACGCCCATTTTGGAGAAAGGGAAGAGGGGGAGCCAGGTGAGCTGTCATTTACTTTCCTGAATGAAAGGTTGGAGTAGCAACAGTTTGATAACGTTTGTAATTGTGTATTTCGTAAAATTTTAACTTACTATGGACGTTAATACATGTTTTAAACGGTTTGATACCTGATAAACATGAAACGTGTCCCCCGTTTCTGTCAGTTGCTGTTTGTAACTCGGTTCACCAAAACTGCGTTAGCTAACAGTACAAGTCCTTAAATTAAAATATTACCGAAGAAACTGGACGTAAACTCAACCAAGACTACTGTTTTAATAATGAATATGGTTTTTGTGGCTTGTTTTACATAAAAATTGCAGGTGACAACCCCAGCCAGACATTTTGAAGGAAAATAGGCCCTACACCAGCTAGCTTATTGCTATGGTAACAGGGTTTTTTTTTTTTTTTTTTTGCTTTTAACATTTTATTTTTTAATTTCTGGACCTCCAAATTGACTTTCATTAAGCTGCAAACACCCATTTGAAGTGATTTTGCTCCAGTGACCCTAATATGAAAAAATGACACTTTGGTTTGTTAAGGGTTAAATAGTTTACATGCCATACTTAAAACATAGTCTTAATCTTTTATTTTTCGTGTGTGTCAAAATAAGTCATAGTGAATGAATTTACAGTGAACTTGAACTAATTCCTCATTTGCTGAAGAAACCCTGGAAGCCCATTAAAGATCCCTGAGGACCTCCTACTCCTCTATGAAAACCTTGAAAACTATTTTGCAGCTGAAAAAAACAAAAACAAAAACAAAATGAGTCAGTCAAAATGATGGATAAAAATAAGTTCATTTATTTACATAAAAGGTTTACAAAATGCATCTTTTCAATGAAATGCAGTGATGTGTCATGTTTGAAGATGATGGGTTCACAGTAAGACAGGAAACAGATAGTAGGCCTTTGACCGTGTCGCCGTGACTTTGGAGGACACAGTCATATCTGACCAGCTCACTGTTGTTAAATGTATTAGGCACATTGAGTTAAGATCGAGTTGTGCTTCAGACTCTCCCCATTTCTTCAATCCAGCAGTTAGGTGCTTTTTCTTTTCTGCTTCAGCTCCTGCAGGAATTCACCGTCAGGGCAGCTGAGGAGCACCTCAAAATTATTTCAAAGTATTTCAGGGAGACATGAAAAGGTAAAACACCTTTGGTAAGCTTAGACAGGTTTTGGATTTTAAGCAGCACATGTGCATAGTTAATTATGTCATCAAACGACAGTAAAACGAATAAGTATATTTAAAGATATTATTTATGTGTTTGTTATTACATTGCAATAGTTTTGTGCCCTTAGTTTCTCTTTAAGGCAGTGAAAAGTCTTGAATCAAAATAATGTAGTTTTTGTCACCACAGGTTCACCAGTAACAGTTCTCACAGCAACAGCCTCCTGAAGGCATTGTTCATCCGAAGGGTGTTTCTTAGCGATTATCAATAATGTATTTTTTTTACATAATAACTTCTATAAAATCTACTCCAAAAGTATTTGTTGAAACCAGTATCAAAACATACAATATCAATATTCAAGTCATCTACAGGCTGAGGGTATTATCTCTATAAATACTTTGCCTGAGAATTGCAAAACACTGTTATTGATGCAGAAGTACCCATAGGATATTTGACTAGCTACAGTGCTGAGTTAGTACCATAGTCAGCGGGAAGCTAATTCAGCTTGGTTTTATACAACAGTCAAGGTCATGTGCTTTTTTAAGTGCATATTGTATTTGTAATTCGTTCCCTTACAATGTCCGCTAGCAGCCACACCATTTGGCTTTGTCTTCACCCTCCTCTTGTTGAAAACATGTCCAGTAGCTGCAGTGTGTCCACAGCCACAGATAGTGAGTGTTTGAGTCATCAATGTCTTTAATATGTCTGTGATGTTGATGAGGTCGGTGCTGCATCCTTGCGGGAACGACAAAGTCAGAGAACCCGTCACCTCAAGAGTCAAACTCGCTGTCGCTGCTGACGGAAATCTCTGGAGTGGAGGCCCCTGTTCCCCGGTGCTCTGTCCCGGTGCTGCAGTCACTGGCCTCAGGGCTGCCCAGGTGGCGTGGAGAGGCAGGCAGTAAATGGGGGTGGTGGCGGTGCTCCTGAAGAGAGCCGTCAGGTGAGCTCTCAGAAGGCAGGAGGGATGGATCCTGCTGCAGTCTGGGTGCAGAGACAGAGATGAGAATAATGAATTAAAGTTTGCATGAAACATTTAACAGAGGCAAAGCTGGAGGCAGAAAAAAAATCTTGCTGATTGAATTCAACCTCAGTTCACGAGGCAACGAGGTTGAGGGGGGAAGTTAGTTACGTTGAATTACAAAGAGGGATGTTTGGACAAAATATTACCAAATATATAATTTGCAATGACATCTCATTGAAAATCTTGAAGTTCCACAGGCCAGTTCACTAGATAGATGAGGCCGGTATGGTTAGTTTGACCTCAGAAAGACCTTAGATAACTTTAGTATGGCTAGTTTGCATTTTTCAGGTAATAGCAGGAACTCTAGGCCTCATAATGTTACCTACATCCTCTCTTCTCCCTTGCTTCCTGTTCTTAGCTTCAGTCTAACCATACTTGATCAGATAAACTGTGAGTCTTTGGCTCCCCCCACGGAGGTTTCACTCAACCATTTGAGATTATTTTTGGCCACAGGGCAGTTCTACTTCTAAGAAATACGTGTATAGTGCGAATCCCAATCTGCCTCTGAATCAGTTGTCGCAGCAGGTTTTAGTCATGGCAAGCCTGATGGTCTTTCTCCCTTTCTCACTTTTTACTCTTTTTATATTCAACACACATACAGACAGATATTGTACTTATTAATTCTCTGTAAGGGTATCTCTTTACTCTGTTCAGTTCTGCCAGAGACAAGCTATAACTTTGACTTACAGCACGATTCTCTACACCACCTCATTATTTTTTTATTCTCATTTGTAATTTTTAATGTACCTGTTCTTTGCTGAAGCGGCCCGGTCTCTCTGGCGCCGGTTCTTGAACCAGTTGCCAACCTGTGTGGGTGTGAGTCCCGTAGCCTGGGCCAGGTGGCGTTTCCTGGACGGGTTGGGGTACGGGTCTTGGAGGTACCACTCTCTCAGCAAACTTCGAGTTCTTTCCTGGAGAACACATGGAAATAGGGAATTTTTAGACTGACATGCTTGGTTTAAGCACGTGTCGATCTGTGATGTAGAATAATGGATAGCAGGAAGGCAGTGATGCCTGCTCTCACAAACTGACTACTGACATCAGAGTAAAACTTGCTATGGAAAAATATGGAAAAATATTCAAGCCAGCAGTGATTTTCACAATTTTGAGCATGGCATCACCTATTTGTTTGTTTTTTAGCTTTTTGAGCAATTCAGCATCTTTTTTCCTGGAAATGGGCACATTTTGATAAGGCATGAAATCACTGTACAGTGATTGAGTTAGTGGCATTTGATATCATCCCATTAATGCTAAGAGTGAACTTATTGATGATCTTATGATGCTCAGTATAATCTTATTAAACTGTATTTATAAATAGTCGTGATCTACGTTAGATGTATAAATAACAATGCATATCCAGTAAATTGGATCATGTTAAGTGGCTTAATACTGGAGGCGATCCCTCCTGTGGTTTAGAATTACAGATTAACAAAACATATGAACAATACTTCATTCTGCCACATGAGGGAGATGACAAGTTGCACTCACAAATTCAAGAGGCTATTCTTCATACAGAGCCCAACTAGATGCTTCTGTTTTACACATTTCATCTTTGAATCCTATCAACAACCTCCATTATTTTCCCTCCTGGTTCAATTCATTTGTTTCTTTTGTGTTTAACAAATGACTGATGCCACTGTATTTTTTCAGTGATGTAGTGGGATTGGTTTGGTTATGCTGTAAATGACCATTTCTACCACCACGTAAATGACTTAGTAAACACAGTGATGAAATAGGCAGCAAAAACCTCAAGAGACTGAAATTTGGAAATGCTGCTGCATGCTTTTAAGCAGTGCTGTCTTTTTGGATCATCAGATCCTGACATGATGGTTGATTACTGTATGAGAGGAATATTTTTGTATATGTAAACTTAAAACCACTTTAGTGATACAGTCGGTCCCTAATAGGAGAAACCTTGCTGTATAAAGAGCTGACTGTACCATATACTGCTCATGGTAAACAGTAGTGTTTTTCTGAGGTACAAAGCATGTTCATCTGAGCTCTTAAAACAAGGATGAACGGCTTTCATCATTGGCTGCTGGCGAGCAGATGGTTGGCTCGCTCACCTGCAAACCACCTTGACTTATGTGCTCAGAGCTGCCATAGCTTGTTAGAGTGGTGTTCATATTCTACTGAAAAAGCAAGGAGTTGCCACTAAGACAAGATGAGATGAAACTAATGATCACTATTAGGAAATTTGGCTGTTGCAGCAGAAATCAGCAAAGGATTTAAACATGTATGAGTCGACCCAATGGAAGTTATGCAAACATATACTAAACTGACAGTTTCAAAACTTATTAACTGGACATGCAAACTGAAATACAGACTGAAATAATGTGATATTTGCAGTATGAAATGAGTGAAGTTATTAAAAAATCAAGACATACAGTAAATGACAGTGAATGAATGAGAACAGGGATATTAACAAAAAACAGCATGAAAATTACGTTATATATAAAAATGTGATTGTAGGCCTATTCACAGTGACAGATTTACAGGTGAGAGCAATTAAGTAGGTCTGTATCTTTTGGCATCTAGAGAAGCTAGATATACATGAGACGTTGCGCAACAATCATTATTTGACAGCCATTAAGCCACAGAAGCCATCACAGTGAACAAGCTGAAATTGCAAACAATTTACGCGACATTCAAACAGGCAATCAAAGAGATTCATTTTAAGTGACACAATAGCTTTGTCAGAATATTGGCAAACCAAACAGAGAATATGAAGAATTGATAGGAGGACCAGATTGTGAAAAAATTGGATCAAGTCCTGAATAAATGTTCTCTAGACCTTACCTTGTTAATCATTGACCAATCAAAACAAGAGGCTTTGCAAGTAAAGAATGGGATTAATGAAAGAGAGGAGACCCTGCAAGATAAAGTTGAAACTAATACTTAGCATTATAATTAAACACTGTTAACCTCAGACAAGTGGGTCAGTGCACATACAAATTCTTTTATGAATTGCACATTTCCTGTAGTCTGCCAGCTCCTACAAAAAATTCTGGCTGTGCAAAGGAAACCTATGTGTGTTTTGAAGGTGGATAAGTTATTTGCCTAACCAGTGTGTCAAAACAGACATATCCTGAATCTGATTACTGCTGTCCTGACCTGTATGAGATTTCTGACCTTGCAACAGGACACCATACCTAAGTTGCTTTAACCAAGGCTCAAGGCTGAAGGCAGGTAATAACCAGCAGACTTTTACCATTATCACCTTAAGAGCTCAGAGACCAAGCTGCTCGATACAGCTACAGCACAGCTGCAGGTTAAAATGTTATTTTAGAGATCCTGACAGGATTGAAACATTGCCTGCCATCAAGCCCAACTTGGAAGTCAAGCCAGTGTGCAGGATTTTTCTCTGTGCCTTCAGTTGCTTGTTCCTATGCACCTGGCCCTAGACTAATCGTTAGAAGCATTTTCTCCTCCTACACAAATATGAAGGTGAAATATCCACCATTAAGTTTCCATGCAATAAGCCATGGCTGCCTCACACTTGATTGATTACCCAATGGACGTTTTTTAATTTTTTGCCTGTCCCCTTGTGATGGGAGGGATTCAGTGTCTTGCTCAAGGTGCACTTCAGTGGTGGTGGGGGTGCGGGGTGCAAGTTTGACGGACACTTTCTAACCACTGCACCCTGTCACCGCTGGTTTTTGTGGCAAATCACCCTTTACACGAGGCTTTCAAGTTATTTTAAGCAAATATTTCTCAGTGCATGACAGGGGTAGATATGTACCTTAAAGCAGTGCGTCTTCTGCTCGCCGTCCCAGATGGTGCGGGGCAGGGGAAACTTCTTGCGGATCCGGTACTTCTCCACGGGTCCCAGCGGCCGCCCCCGGAGCCTCTCCGCCTCCCGGTAATGCGCATCCAGCCACAAGTCCTGGAGTTTGGCGTGAGACTCTCGCGTAAACCGGTGGCTTTGGAGAATCTGGTACAGAGCCTCAAAGTTTCCCCCGTGGAAAGCGACCAGGGCTCTCGCTCGCATCACAGACTCGTGTCGGTTTAGCGCTTCCCCCGCGGAGCCCGGCACGGCGGCCGGCAGGGACCAGAGGAACCGGCCGAGGCGCTCGATATCTCCGGTCTCCTCTAAATTCTCGCACACCCGAGCAACCTGATCCGGCGTGAACATCGGCAGTGGGAACATGTTTCCTCCTCTCCGAGCAGCTCTGTGAAAACTGTGTTCTTTGGTCAGTCGTTAAATGTTCATAAGGCGCATTGGATAAACTATCCAAACGTGCGTAACTGTCCTTGCGCTCGCAGTGTAGTGTGCCGTCTCGACTATAGGCAACTGCGGCAGGTCTGTGACACTTAATCTTACAAAAACTAATTGGTGTGAGTTCCTTATGTAATTCAACCTTTCCTGGTATTCGGGCACTTAGGCAGTGTTTCATGGAAGCCGATGCGCAGCGGCTGCAAGTCCAGGATCCCAAGGTGGAACGAGTAAAGAAAGAGCACAAGAAGTCAAGCTGTATTTATAGCTAGATACAATTAGCATCTCTGTAGTTGTTTTGAGAGGGATTATACGTCCCGGTCATTAGCCTCTTAGGGGGTGGTGTGTATAGAGGTGACTGACTGATCAGCTTGTTTGGCTTAGCCCGAGGATACAGATTGCAGAGAGCAAACAAGCAAGGATAGCCTGTTTAATTGGTCAGATCTGTAGGAAATGTAGGCCTGCCTCAGGGAGGGGGGATGAATCTGAGTGTATATGTAGTGAAGAGAGGTGGAGGTTAGAAAGTACTGAACCCATATAAACTTAGATAGATGCATCAATAAACAACAAGCAGACCGAAATAAATAAATAAAGTTTGTCGACGCAGAAGCGCATCCGCCAATGGGTGATATTGAACATAAAAAAACGATGCCATTGCACTAAATGTAAGCTTTGCAGCACAGAGTTACACATGCTTAATTTAACAAGGTTTGGATTTCTTGCTGTACCTTCTTGGCGCCAAGGTCATGAAAACCCGTATAGGCCTATCACCCTGTCCCTCTCCATTAGGCAGCCAGGACATTTCGGGACGCAAAGCAGCTAAGAACCCGCAGCGATCCCCGACAAACTAATACCCTAGTAATTAAAACAGACATTGTTGAACCGTGGACGATCCCATACGACCTCTAACCCAGCCAAGACATATTGAAAACGTCTCCAGACATCGATGCGCGTCAGAGCAACTCAGGACATGGACTAATGAACCGCTGCCCATTTCAGTCCTTCTGATCTCTGCAGCTTATTAATCAGTCTTAGAGCAGTTTTCTACAAGGTTAATAAGGATCCCGTAAACGCTCGGTCTACTAATGCAAACATGTTACACTTGTTTGCAATCTGCATATAAGTAACACACAGTATAGTAGTAACATCTAAAAATATGAATGTCTCTCATCCCTGCAAGAATCTGTGGACAGCATCAAGTTTGGAATAAATTTGATAATAATCATAACCTGAACAAGGAAACTAATAATAATAATAGGCCTATAGTTTTGATTAACAAAATGTATTCTATTGATCACACTTAAATTTATTCATAAACCTCCAGCTTACATCTCATATGCATCTGAAGTCAGACAGATTAGTCTCTGGAGTTAATGTGGGGCTATACATAAAGGTTGCAGTCAGGTAAGAGGTCATCTGGTTTAAAATGAGGTGACAAGGCTTTAG